>NC_042990.1:24432063-24698796 GCF_901001165.1 Salmo trutta
AACAGCATCCGTTTGATCTCGTCAAAGTCAGCAGGGGCCAGGATCACCTCCTGTAGCGTGCCAGGCTCATCATGGTTCTGCTCCTCCACCTCCTTAGCAATCTGCATCAGTCTGGACTGCTCTGCCAACCCTCGGGCTGGTACCACACCAAGGAAATACCACGGGTACCTCTTTGTCTGGGGAGAGACTAGCGGAGATTAGCTGATGTGTGGTGAGTGTACCTTAAATATTCATTTTTATAGATTTTTTTTACTTAGATTTTATTTCACTTTTTCAATATAAAACAGAGCATCAAAACAGAAATGCAGAAACAAAAGCAAAAAATAACTCATGCCATAAGGTAGGAACAGAACAATATATGAAAGCAATTATGATATTGGCTTTCACCAAGGTATACTTAATACCTGGTTTGGCATACCTGGTTTGTGAAAGCTATCCATTTTTCCCATTTTCTTTCAAAAACTGTTTTTTTGAAGTCTTAAGGCATATGTCAAACTTTCCATGACATACATTATTTTAATTATATTTCTTTTTAGTTGTGTCATTGTTTTACAATCACAATTTCCGTGAGTATCGTGTGTATGGTTGAGTAAGAGGTGTGTAAGTGTGTGTGCCTCACCAGGTACAGCTGTCGGTGTCTGTATTTGAGGACGTGGCTGATGAGTAGAGCTTTTTCAATTTTGCTGCCACACGACACACACAGGTAGAAGGACACCTGGCCATCACTGCAACACTCTATCACTGCACTGAGACCTGTATACATAGACACACACACACACACAGAATGACAAAGCCCTTACTGTGGCACACACCACACGCTCGCTCACATACACACGCACAGTGAATACAGACTCACAGAGGTCGAAAGACAAAGGAACTAAGCACTGTTATCTGAACACACTCCTGAGACACTGACCGACCAGAGGCAGGCTGTTGTTGACGTAGTCTCTCAGGTTCTTGGTGGGGTGAAGGGAGTTCTCTGTGGCCCCTCCTATTCGTGTCACCTCTTGGCTGTGTCCTAGGACGGTCCCCTGGTACTCCACCTCACAGACACCTGAGAGAACACACACATACAATCATCTACTTCTGTCACCATTGCAGTCAATTCTGTGTGTCTCTCGATCTCAGTCTCACCAGCCAGGTTCTGTACATCTGGGGAGAACTGGACTCTGTGTCCATACAGGGAATCTGACAGAGGAGAGGACTACAGCAGTTAATAAATGTGTAATAACCCAAAAACAGAACTATGTTTGTACCATCTTGTAATTACAACTAAGTTACTATGTCTTTGACTACACTGTGTTGTTACATTGGTCAGTAGAAAGTCATGCTTCCTACCCTTTAAGGGGTCCACCTCAGGCTGGGTCTGAGGTTCCACCTTGGGGTCCACAGGCTCCTGTTTGATAATGACTGAAGGGAGAGGAAGAGAGGTTGAAACCTCACTGACCTCCATTGCTCTAACCAATACAGTAATTACATACTTTTAATCACTGTAAACTCTGACCAATACAGTAATTACATACTTTTAATCACTGTAAACTCTGAACAATACAGTAGCCACCAATCCAAGTAAGAGTACCATGTTGGACAATTCTAAACAATCTTATCCCTCCTCTCACCTGTGTCGTCTTGGTCCAGATGTGGTTCTGAGGAGTTCTGTGGCATCCAGGCTCTTTTTGGCTCAGTGTTCTGTGGTGTCTGGGAATTTATTGGGTCAGAATTCTTTGGCATCTGGGCTCTGATTGGCTCAATGTTCTGTGGTGTCTGGTCTCTGATTGGCTCAGAATTATGTGGTGTCTTGGCTCTTATTGGCTCAGGGACCATCTCTGTTCTCTCTGAGCTCTGGCTCAACTGGGGCTGATCCGGGTTCTGATTATCTGGCCGTCTGTCTGCGGTCTGTATGCACTGGCCTGACTCCAGCTGATCTCCAGTCAGTTTACCAGCCACTGTATCTGCTGTCTGCAGGGGATGATGGGGCTCAATCTGATCCATGGTCAGTTTATCCTTCACTCTGTGGTTCTGGTCAAAGCCCTGCTCCGTTGCTGGGTCAGGACCAACTGGGGGACAAAGCTGGTGTCTGCTTGCTGTGTGTAGACACAGGGCATTCTGATTCTGTTCCTGCAGCATGTACATGGCTACACACACAACAACAAAAAAAAAAATCAGTCAGCAGATCATCAAATACAATCAAATACACAGCACGAACCCACCGATGCACAGACATAGGCACACACACACCTTCGTAGAATGGAGCTGACTGCACAAGGTTATACCACATCTGATCCAGCAGCATCACCTAGGCAACACAACAGAGACAGGTACATTATGATCTATGAGTCCCATTCCAGTCTGCTGTGGCATCACAGATCGACCGACAAGTGTGGTTAGAAAATCCTGTAGTTGGGTCTTTTCTTACACAAACGGATAGAGGCTTGACTACCACCAAAACCAGCAGTATGCTTACAAATAACCGTTTCCCTGTCCAGAACCCTGTCCAGAACCCTGACCCCTAACCTCTAAAGCCTAATATATATATACACACACCTTATATATACACCTTATATATTCTCTGAAACTGGAAACACTTATCTCCCTCACTAGCCTTAAGCACCAGCTGTCAGAGCAGCTCACAGATCACTGCACCTGTACATAGCCCATCTATAATTTAGCCCAAACTACTACCTCTTCCCCTACTGTATTTATTTATTTTACTCCTTTGCACCATATTATTTATATTTTAACTTTGAACTTTCTTCAAACTACAAATCTACCATTCCAGTGTTTTTCTTGGCATACTTTATTTACTTTGCCACCATGGCATTTTTTTGCCTTTACCTCCCTTATCTCACATCATTTGCTCACATTGTATATAGGCTTATTTTTTTCTACTGCATCATTGATTGTATGTTGTTTTACTCCATGTGTAACTCTGTGTTGTTGTATGTGTCGAACTGCTTTGCTTTATCTTGGCCAGGTCGCAATTGTAAATGAGAACTTGTTCTCAACTTGCCTACCTGGTTAAATAAAGGTGAAATATATAAACACACACACACACATACATATATATACACACACACACACACACACACACACACACACACACACACCTTATACCTTATGTACGTAAGATACGCAAAATTATCTCCATTTTGCGTAGCTAATTGTAGTTCTTATGTTGCGTTCTGCGTAGGGTATAAATAAGCCTTAACCTTGACCCCATCTACACCCTAAACCATTTAATGACCCTGTGTTGACCAGGCACTGACCCCTGAACCCGAAGGTTTCCATGTTTACCTGTGCATCTAGATCCACCTCCAGTTGTGACAGTGCTGAAGCGACCTTCCTGAGGAGCTGTGGACTCGGAGGCTGCTGCTGCTCTCTCAACCAATCACAGCGCATTGGACTATACTGGGAAAACTGTTAAGAACACATTCACATTACACACACACACACACACACACACACACACACACACACACACACACACACACACACACACACACACACACACACACACACACACACACAGACTTTCGTAGTTGCTAGTGATGTCACTCACCATGTAGCACTGCTGGTGTTGTGTGCTGATGATGTGTTCACAGATGTGTGTACTGGAGAGAGTCTCAGCACAGCTTACACATATGAAAAACGTAGCCTGGGATATACCTCTACACTCCACCACACTGCTCAGACCTGGAACACACACAATATTTTCCCAGTATTCCATCTCCAGAATAAATCACTTTTCTCCAGGGTAACCCTGTATTTCCCACCAAAACAAGAAGTGTCATTCTAAAGCATATAAAACCATCCGACAGAATAATGTGCCATTCTAAGGTGTATTATACATAAAATTGCATTTGTTAGCTTACAAATAAAGTAATTGATAATCTCGCAAGGTCGTGTTTTAAATGTTAATTTATGTTATTGGGGTTTGAAACTGCCCGAACTAGTTCAAATGAACAAACCACTTTATAAAACAAATTTAAGGTATATCTTGGCCTTCTTTGTTAACGTAGGCATAGGCTATTCATAGGAATGTTATATCAGCACACGACATACAGTACAACAATAATGAATCAGGCTTTTCACAAAACAAAATGTTGGTCAAAACACATAGGCTAGCATACATCATATCGTAAATATAGCCACAGCATAAAATAAATGAAATGTGAGTCCTCTGTCTACATAAACTTGGCGTTGATGCTGAAGATGGGGAGCACGACCAAACAGATAACCAGTAGGGGCGCTGCTGAGGGGCGCTGCTGTGGGGGGCTGCTGTGGGGAGCTGCTGTGGGGAGCTGCTGTGGGGAGCGGCTGAGGGGCGCGGCTGAGGGGCGCTGCTGAGGGGCGCTGCTGAGGGGCGCTGCTGAGGGGCGCTGCTGAGGGGCGCTGCTGAGGGGCGCTGCGCAGCATAGTGGAGAAAGTGACGAAGATTGCACATCACTTTCACAAGTCAGGGGCCAGTGATGACGAGCTACAGGGACAGGCTACGTGGGGGTAGAGTTTAGGTAAGAGCACAAGATAAAATTGTAGATATTCCATAAAAATGAAAAAATCTGCCGTTTCCATCTACAGTCATTTACAACATTAACAATGTATACACTGTATTTCTGATCAATTTTTTTTGCTTTTCTTTCAAAAACAAGAACATTTCTAAGTGACCCCAAACTTTTGAACAGTAGTGTACATTGTAATATTGTTGTATGGTGGTATAAACATTTTGTATTGTGGATATGTAGTGGTGTAATAATGTTATATGCTGTACTGTTTTATACGTAAATGTAAGTGCCTTAATGTGTTTGGACCCCAGGAAGATTAGCTGCTGCGTGGCAACAGCTAATTGGGATCCTTAATAAATACAAATACAAACAGTTTTTGTGACAAAACTATTGGTAAAGTTGAAAATGCGATGGAAACACGTAGAATTTAGATTTTTAGTCGGTACATGAAAACTTAAGCAAAAGAATCTGTCGTCAATTGGATGGAAACCTAGTTACTGACTGAAAAATTAAACTGATGCACAACCAAATTTCGAAGCTGCAACCTTATGTATTTTACTATTCTAACTCTCAACATCGTTATTTGAGGGGGAGGGTTCTTCAACATCTTGAAGAACAATATGGCCTTAATGGCAATGTACTCTTATAATCTCCAGAAGAGGACTGGCCACCCTTCAGAGCCTGGTTCCTCTCCAGGGTTCTTCCAAGGCTCCTGCCTTTCTGGCGAGTTTTCCTAGCCACCATGCTTCTACATCTGCATTGCTTGCAGTTTGGGGTTTTAGGCTGTGTTTCTGTATAGCACTTTGTGACATCGGCTGATGTAAAAAGGGCTTTATAAATACATTTGATTGATTGATTGATGGGGCCCCTAGCGGCCCGGGGCCCTAAGAGACTGCTTATGTCGCTTATGCCTGGAGCTGGCACTGTTGCAATGGTATGTAGGAGAACCTGTCGCTCGTATCCATTTCTGCTAGAATTTCATCCAGTGCTTGCATAGGCTTGAGGTAAGACTGCATCTTGCGTTGGCTTGAGCTAAGACTTCACTTACTGAAGCCCCCACTACTCTCTCTGCACTTGTCTCGCATGTGTTCGGGGTGTAGGCCTGCATGTCAGATCAATCTACTTGTTGAACCGCCTGTAGGCTACACTTTATTCTCCCCTTGCAGATTTAGCATTCTGCCACGGTGGCATTCGTTTTACTGAAGCTCTGCTACACATCTGACATTTTCTGAATTAATAAAAGTAGTTACCCTACTGGAAGCTCAAAAGTTGTAGCCTATTTTGTTACCGTAGGCCTACTAACTGCATTTCAAGGCTAAAACTGCGTGTACAGTTTCAGCATAAACAATATGCATAAACAACACAATAGGCCTTTACAACAGCACACACTCTCACATACACTGAGCGTTGATTGATCATGCAGATAGCAGAGCAGAGAAGGCCGTGAGAAGCCAGATTTTGACATTGCATATAACAGTTCCATTTTACGTCATCCTGTTCATAGAAATCATTTATTATAATATACCGGTTTCTCGCAGTTATTTGTCCAGGGAAACTGGGTTCGGGGCGGGAAATCACTGTAACCTGGTTCCCTATTAAACCCTAACACACAATCTGAGAAATCGCTCTACATTCTACCAAACATCTTAGATCTGGAGCACGCACGCACACACACACACACACACACACGTGCACACACACAACTGACCTATGATCGGTTCTGTGTTGTGAAGGCCCTTCACTTTCAGGTACTTGGACAGGTGGCTGGGGCCGACAACCCTCTTTGCTGTGAGTGACACACCAGACAATCAATCAACACCAAGTATTATTAGAGTGACACATCATTCAGCCTATAAACACCAAGTATTCCTCAGAAAAACACAGTCAATCAATACATCCACTGTCACAAGAAGCCTTCTCTCACCTGCGGGTGTGTCCGGCAGCAGATACACCTCTGGAACACTGAGCCAGCTTGCTGGGGCCTGCTCGAAGTGTGTGTGTTCACCGTGCTGATGTGTGTGTTCACTGTGCTGATGTGTGTGTTCACCGTGACGATGTGTGTGTTCACCGTGACGATGTGTGTGTTCACCGTGACGATGTGTGTGTTCACCGTGACGATGTGTGTGTTCTTGGTCTTCGTCCGGTTCTGTTGGAGTACTGTACAGCATTGTGTCCATGGAGGTCACTGAAGAGAGAGAGGAAAGCTGTTTGAAACAGTCACCACAGACAAAGACAAAGACACAGACACAGACACTTACCCTGCCCTGTCACCCAGTGCTCTGTAGTCTGATGTAAGCTCTGAGATGCCAGGTATTCCGTCTGTCTGTCCCTCTCCGAGTAGTCCGCCTGTCTGTCCCTCTCCGAGTAGTCCGCCTGTCTGTCCCTCTCCGAGTAGTCCGCCTGTCTGTCCCTCTCCGAGTAGTCCGCCTGTCTGTCCCTCTCCGAGTAGTCCGCCTGTCTGTCCCTCTCCGAGTAGTCCGCCTGTCTGTCCCTCTCCGAGTAGTCCGCCTGTCTGTCCCTCTCCGAGTAGTCCGCCTGTCTGTCCCTCTCCGAGTAGTCCGCCTGTCTGTCCCTCTCCGAGTAGTCCGCCTGTCTGTCCCTCTCCGAGTAGTCCGCCTGTCTGTCCCTCTCCGAGTAGTCCGCCTGTCTGTCCCTCTCCGAGTAGTCCGCCTGTCTGTCCCTCTCCGAGTAGTCCGCCTGTCTGTCCCTCTCCGAGTAGTCCGCCTGTCTGTCCCTCTCCGAGTAGTCCGCCTGTCTGTCCCTCTCCGAGTAGTCCGCCTGTCTGTCCCTCTCCGAGTAGTCCGCCTGTCTGTCGCTCTCCGAGTAGTCCGCCTGTCTGTCGCTCTCCGAGTAGTCCGCCTGTCTCTCTCTCTCCGAGTAGTCCGCCTGTCTCTCTCTCTCCGAGTAGTCCGCCTGTCTGTCTCTCTCAGAGTATTCTAGATGAGTCTGTCGGTTTCTCTCGGTGTATACAGTCTGTAGGTCTCTCCCCGAGTATTCAATCCGTCTGTCTCTGTCCGAGTATTCCAGAAGAGTGTGTCTGTCTGGTATTTTTAGAAGCATCTGTGTCTCTCTGCATTCTGGGCTCTTCCTCTCCCACCACTCTGGACTCAGACAAGTCTCCCAGTCCTTCAAATGTGTTGAGCTCCTCAGAGCTGAGAGAGGTGCAGGAACAGGGACAGAGACTTCTGTCTCTCTCGTCTTCTCTGTGGACAAAGAGGGAGTGTGGGATGGTATGGAGGAAGAGAGGGAGGGTGAGGTAGATGGGGCAACTGTGGAAAGAGAGGTAGAAAAGGGGTTTGAGGGAGAGAGGGAGGGAGGGGGAGGTGTAGAGATGGGGAGAGGGATGGAAGTAAGGGATGGCTGATCCTGGAGGAACGGGGAAGGTACTTGTAGGGGTTCCTGGTCTTCTCCCAAAAACACTTGGAGAGAGAGAGAAGGGTGGAGAGAAAGAGCAACGTTATATTATGGCATTCAGGTAAAGAACCACACCCCCATGGACAGATAGAGATATTTCTGTGGCTCACCTGAGATCTGAACCAGGAGCCTCTGGGGCGTCTGGTCATTCGCCTCTGATAGACTGACAGGGGGAGGACACACTCCCTCGGTCTCACGCGACTCTGCCCCACACATACCTGAGAGAGATGAAACGATGAGTGGAGACACAGCAGATGCTTTAACTTGAGTTAAGAACAGTTTCAGCTAAAGAACAGTTTCAGCTAAAATACAGCTTCAGTAGAACACTTTCAGCCAAAGGACAGTTTCAGCCAAAGAACAGTGTCACGACTCTCCTGTGAGGATCCAAAGATCAGGTTACAATGGATCAACGTCCACCAGACCCCTCTCACCGCAGAGGGGAGTAGGGATTGATGTGGGGGTTTTATGACACCTCACGCCAATCGTAAATTGTATTCAGCAGGGAACTATTTTTGGTCTTCAGGAGTGGTGATTGGAATGTTTCTTTGTTAGACATTTTGCGTCCCAAAAACTCTTAACGTCCAAAAGTGAACACTGGGACAATATTTCTAAACATCCGGATGTGGGGAATGATGAGACATGGTCTATGGAACATTAATGTCTATTTTGTGACAATTGTATAACTAAAATATTGTAACTTGAAGAGATTTTACAAAGGCCAACAAAACCCCATTTCAAGAAGTTTTAGTTTCAACAGAGATAGATGACGAACGACGGCATTCAACACGTAAATACATTCATTACTTCTAATTCCAAAACGGGCGGTGGTTCGTGTGCAAGGTATATGATTAACGTGAAGACAGTCCTAGAATGTATCCATGATAAATGTCCCATTTTCTCTCTCTATTTTCCCCAACCCCTTTCTCCATCTCTGTGAAATAGGCAGTCATATGTGGTCCGTCCACTAGGGACTTTAGTCTAATCTACGTGTGTATGTGTATTCTGTGTTATTATTTATTTAGTTAGTAAATAAATCATTCAATTAATTTGTGTAGTACTGAATGACGAGCAAAGGTTTGGGTTCTTGCGGATCCTAAATCAGGTAACAATTAAACATAGTTTGTTTTAAATGTACCCCTTTTTACAGTCCTGTTCCATCGCTGCAACTCCCGTACGAACTCGGGAGATGCGAAGTTAGAGATCCATACGTCACGACCCAGCCAAGCTGCACTGCTTCTTGACACAACGACCACTTAACTCGGAAGCCAGCCGCACCAATGTGTAAGAGGAAACATCGTACACCTGGCAACCGCATTAGCGTGCATTGTGCCTGGCCCGCCACAGGAGTCGCTAGTGCGCGATGGGACTGGAACATCCCTGCCGGCCAAACCCACCCCTAACCCGGACAAACTTTATTTGTCACATGCGCCGAATACAACAAGTGTAGACTTTACAGTGAAATGCTTACTTACAAGCCCTTGACCAACAGTGCAGTTCAAGAAGAGTTAAGAAAAGATTTACCAAGTAGAACATTTAAAGTAATAATAAAAAAGTAACACAATAAGAATAACAATAATGAGGTTATATACAGGGGGCACCGGTACCGAGTCAGTGTGCGGGGGTACAGGTTAGTTGAGGTCATTTGTACATGTAGGTGGGGGTGAAGTGACTTAAACAGCAAGTAGCAGTAGTGTACAAAAAGGGGGGGGGTCAATGTAAATTGTCCAGTGGCGATTTCATTAATTGTTCAGCAGTCTTATGGCTTGGGGGTAGAAGCTGTTGGTCCTAGACTTGGCGCTCTGGTACCGCTTGCTGTGCAGTAGCAGAGAAAACAGTCTATAACTTAGGTGACTGGAGTCTCTCACAATTTTATGGGCTTTCCTCTGACACCGCCTATTATATAGGTCCTGGATGGTAGAAAGCTTGGCCCCAGTGATATACTGGGCTGTTCACACTACCCTCTGTAGCGCCTTACGGTCAGATGCCGAGCAGTTGCCATACCAGGCGGTGATGCAACCGGTCAGGATGCTCTCGATGGTGCAGCTGTAGAACCTTTTGAGGATCTGGGGACCCATGCCAAATCTTTTCAGCCTTTTCCTGTAGTCCACGATCAGCTCCTCAGTCTTGCTCACATTGAGGGAGAGGTTGTTGTCCTGGCACCACACCGCCCAGTTCTCTGACCTCCTCCCTATAGGCCGTCTCATTGTTGTCGGTGATCAGGCCTACCACTATCATGTCGTCAGCAAACTTAATGATGGTGTTCGAGTCGTGTTTGGCCACACAGTTGTGGGTGAACAAGGAATACAGGAGGGGAGTAAGTA
This sequence comes from Salmo trutta, assembly GCF_901001165.1. Classification (NCBI taxonomy): domain Eukaryota; kingdom Metazoa; phylum Chordata; class Actinopteri; order Salmoniformes; family Salmonidae; genus Salmo; species Salmo trutta. Next base: position 24,442,301 of record NC_042990.1, read on the forward strand.
CACACCCCTGAGGGGCCCTAGTGTTAAGGATCAGCGTGGCAGACGTGTTGTTGCCTACTTTTACCACCTGGGGACGGCCCGCCAGGAAGTCCAGGATGTTTAGTCCCAGAGACCTTAGCTTAGTGATGAGCTTCGTGGGCACTATGGTGTTGAACGCTGAGCTATAGTCAATGAACAGCATTCTCACATAGGTGTTCCTTTTGTCCAGGTGAGAAAGGGCAATGTGGAGTGCGATTGAGATCCTCTGTGGATCTGTTGGGGCGGTATGCGAATTGGAATGGGTCTAGGGTGTCAGGGAGGATGCTGTTGATGTGAGCCATGACTAGCCTTTCAAAGCACTTCTTGGCTACGGACGTGAGTGCCAAGGGGCGGTAATCATTTAGGCAGGTTACCTTCGCGTCCTTGGGCACGGGGACTATGCTGCTTGAAACATGTAGACATTACAGACTCGGCCAGGGAGATGCTGAAAATGTCAGTGAAGACACTTGCCAGTTGGTCCGCGCATGCTTTGAGTACACATTCTGGTAATCCATCTGGCCCAGCGGCTTTGTGAATGTTGACCTGTTTAAAGGTTTTGTTCACATCGGCTACCAAGAGCGTTATCACACAGTCATCTAGGACAGCTGGTGCTCTCGTACATGCTTCAGTGTTGCTTTCCTCGAAGCGAGCATAAAAGGCATTTAGCTCGTCTGGTTGCTCACATCACTGGGCAGCTCGCGTGTGGGTTTTCCTTCGTAGTCTGTAATAGTTTTCAAGCACAGCCACATCCGAAAAGCGTCAGAGCCGGTGTAGTAGGATTCAATCTTAATCCTGTATTGACGCTTTGCTTGTTTGATGGTTTGTCGGAGGGCATAGCGGGATTTTTTCTAAGTGCCCGGATTAGTCTCCCACTCTAGCCTTTAGCTCGATGCGGATGTTGCCTGTAATCCATGGGATATGTACGTACAGTCACTGTGGGGATCACGTCGTCGATGCACTTATTGATGAAGCCGTTGACTGAGGTGGTATACTCCTCAATGCCATTGGATGAATCCTGGAACATATTCCAGTCTGTGCTAGCAAAACAGTCCTGTAGTGTAGCATCCGCACCATCTGACCACTTCCCTATTGAGCGAGTCACTGGTACTTCCTGCTTTAGTTTTTGCTTGTAAGCAGGAATCAGGAGGATAGAATTATGGTCAGATTTATCAAATGGAGGGCGGTGGAGAGCTTTGTATGCATTTCTGTGTGTGGAGTAAAGGTGGTCTAGGATTTATTTTCTCTGGTTGCACATGTGACATGCTGGTAAAAATTTGGTAAAACTGATTTAAGTTTGCCTGCATTAAAGTCCCCGGGCCACTAACAGTCATCAGATTAATATAAGCCAAGTCACAACAAAAGTTGACACCAGAATCTGTGAACCCACTTTTATGTTCTCGGCACGATTCGTAGAGAATATAGGGGCTGTGCTTTTTACTGGTTGGTTCTCCTTTGTGTATCTCATTCCAACACTCACACACCCTAGTGCTGCCCCCCACAGTTTCAGTACAACAGTTTCAGCTAAAGAACAGTTTCAACATCAGGAATACAACTTCAGGTGATTGACTTCAGTTTCTCCTCTAAGGAGTCAGATATTACGCGTTCTGTTGAAACTCTAGCCTCAGATGGCTTATACTTACCTTGAGCTGGACATTGGGCTGCATCGGGATTGGACAAGGGAGCTGTCTGTCTCAGATCCTCTGGGTTGTGATTGGTCGAGGGAGCTGTGTGTCTCAGGTCGCATGGCTCTTGTTGCCGTCTGATGATGGCTTGCAGTTTACTCACACCTGTTGATCAAGACCACAATAACAACCATATATCAACCACAGTAATTCAAAGAAAGATTAACCCATTTAGAATGTTATTTTGTGCATCTCTGAGCGATGTTCTATCGATTCCTGGGGTCATTTCATGTTTATCTTAGCTATTGCAGTTCACGCAGGCAGAAATACAACTTGTCATACCGGCTGTATTTCTGCCTGCAATAGCCCAGATACATATGAAAACATGACCCCTCAAACCGATACAACAGCGCCCAGAAATGCACAAAAAACAATATAACATTCAAAATGGGGTGGATTTTTCCTTTGTCCAAGCTTACCTTCCTCCACAGGAAAGGACAACAGCTCTTTGTACTCATCAGCTTCCACTTCTACCTTCTGTTACACAGAGAGAGAACATCAGCAAATGTGTTTGGTGCTAGTGGAGTGTGAGATTGGAGCTAGTGTGAGTTTGGTGCTAGTAGAGCGTGTGAGTTTGGCGCTAGTAGAGCGCGTGAGTTTGGCGCTAGTAGAGCGCGTGAGTTTGGCGCTAGTAGAGCGCGTGAGTTTGGCGCTAGTAGAGCGCGTGAGTTTGGCGCTAGTAGAGCGCGTGAGTTTGGCGCTAGTAGAGCGCGTGAGTTTGGCGCTAGTAGAGCGCGTGAGTTTGGTGCTAGTAGAGCGCGTGAGTTTGGTGCTAGTAGAGCGTGTGAGTTTGGTGCTAGTAGAGCGCGTGAGTTTGGTGCTAGTAGAGCGTGAGTTTGGTGCTAGTAGAGCGTGAATTTGGTGCTAGTAGAGTGTGAATTTGGTGCTAGTAGAGTGTGAATTTGGTGCTAGTAGAGTGTGAATTTGGTGCTAGTAGAGTGTGAGTTTGGTGCTAGTAGAGTGTGAATTTGGAGCTAGTAGAGTGTGAATTTGGTGCTAGTATGAGTTTGGTGCTAGTAGTGTGTGAGTTTGGTGCTAGTAGTGTGTGAGTTTGGTGCTAGTAGTGTGTGAGTTTGGTGCTAGTAGAGTGTGAGTTTGGTGCTAGTAGAGTGTGAATTTGGTGCTAGTAGAGTGTGGATTTGGTGCTAGTAGAGTGTGAATTTGGTGCTAGTAGAGTGTGAGTTTGGTGCTAGTAGAGTGTGAGTTTGGTGCTAGTAGTGTGTGAGTTTGGTGCTAGTAGAGCGTGAGTTTGGTGCTAGTAGAGCGTGAATTTGGTGCTAGTGTGAGTTTGGTGCTAGTAGAGCGTGTGAGTTTGGTGCTAGTAGAGCGTGTGAGTTTGGTGCTAGTAGAGCGTGTCAGTTTGGTGCTAGTAGAGCGTGTGAGTTTGGTGCTAGTAGAGCGTGTGAGTTTGGTGCTAGTAGAGCGTGTGAGTTTGGTGCTAGTAGAGCGTGAGTTTGGTGCTACTAGAGTGTGAATTTGGTGCTACTAGAGTGTGAATTTGGAGCTAGTAGAGTGTGAGTTTGGTGCTAGTAGAGTGTGAATTTGGTGCTAGTAGAGTGTGAGTTTGGTGCTAGTGTGAGTTTGGTGCTAGTAGAGCGTGAGTTTGGTGCTAGTAGAGTGTGAGTTTGGTGCTAGTAGAGTGTGAGTTTGGTGCTAGTAGAGTGTGAGTTTGGTGCTAGTAGAGTGTGAGTTTGCTGCTAGTAGAGTGTGAGTTTGGTGCTAGTAGAGTGTGAGTTTGGTGCTAGTAGAGCATGAGAGTTTGGTGCTAGTGGTGTATGTGTTTGGTGTTAGTGTGAGTCTGTGTGTGTCTGTGGGACCTAAAATAGTTTGAATTTAATTTACAGGAAAGAGGCACACAATTTTCCTGTAACAGTACGCAACAGTCAACAGGGTTCATCATGCTTTGTGACAGAGACAACCTGACTGACGCAGGAAGCAGGCCCCAATGAACGAAGCACAGACACCTTCCACCCCGACAATTGTAAACTTTCAGTGTGTGTGTGTTGACCTGCATGCCCATTCCTGCGTCTCTGTCGACCTTCTCCAGGTGAACGGCCATTTTGAACAGCTTCTTCTCCATCTCCACCGGGCTGGAGGTCCAACCAGGGTACTTCAACCTCTACAAAAGACAACAAGCGAAATTTAATGCATGTCAAACATCCCCAAAATAAATGGTTATCGATTGACATCCCTGTAATGATGCACACCTTACTAAATAAAGATTGACTTAAAAACACACGCACCACATAGTTGTGTCGGTGGCTGAGGCTGGTCATGTGATCAGTAATAGCGTGTTTCATCCTGACAGAACATAGCTGACAGTAGTACTGTTTCCTTCTCCTGTGGGACACCTGGACCAGGAAGTTCACACCTACACACACACACGCACAGGTCACTTCAAAATAGTATTACGGTCCAAACTTGAGATACTGTCCAAACTGAGAGACTGATGAACCAACCAATGGCAGCCTTGATAACAGGAATACTGACCAACCACAGGGTTGCTCCTCCTCTTGTTCCTCTTCTCTCCTCTAGGGGGCTGGGACGGTACTGTGGAGTCAACCGGTTCCTCTTTCACAGTGAGAGGTGAGCTGTTCTGGCTCTGCTGGGCAGTCCCTGAAACACACACAAAACCATTCACAGGAGGTGAGTGTGTGTATGTTTGTGTGTGTGTGCGTGCATGTGTGTGTTTGTGTGTGCGTGCGTCTTACCTTCAGTAGTGGTTGTGTCTCCAGCAGCTGGTTCTCTCTTTACCACCTTCATAACAGAACAGATCATATGATTGATGTACGTTTGATTGATTGGTTTATTGAGAGATTGATTGGTTGATGAATTCATTATTTGATGGAGGAGTTTGCTGTGGGTTGTCCCGTTCCCTCCTGTGTCTCCAGTTCAGTGTATTGATAAGGGCAGTAATCAGACAGATATTGATTTTGAAGGGTTTTAACCATATAGTCTGTTAAAGGAGCAATCTGCAGTTGCTACACTACTGATATTGATTCTTGAAGAATAGAACTCAAACGCCTCATGAACTGTTGTATCCATCAGAACCCAAACTATAACATGCTGACCACGCCGCTCGCGTCACAAAATAAATGTACACAAATGTTATTCAATCATTGCACCCACACTGTCCGTGCGCGTCAACGAGCATCTGCGTAGCCAGGCGCTAAAATAGAATTTGGTTCCATTTGTGACGCTTGATGCGCTGCAAGTCCCGCCTCTCCCATCTCCTCATTGGTTTTTAGGAGCATATACCCACATGGGTGATTGAAAGATGAACTGAGGTCCACACTCCAATCAACTTGGTGGTGGTAATGCACCTTAAAGTTGGTTTCCAACCACCATATAAAGTCCAAAGAAGAAGAAGCCTGAAGGAGGAGAGATTTCATTTCTAGTACTAGGTTTACCCTTTTATCTGTGGATTAATTGTCGAAGTAGTGGACCTTGTGCATTTCAGGTCAAATAACAACCCAATGATTATATCCCAGGACAAATTAGCTAGAAACATCAAGCTAGCTAGCTAAATTACCATAAATGTTTAATGCTTTTTGACCTGTCCCCAAATTAATGTAGTTGGTTCAGAGTTTGTTTTGACATTTCAACCTGCGTGTCCTGATGGCGTCTGGTGTAGGAGGACAAAATCAACCTGCGTGTCCTGATGGCGTCTGGTGTAGGAGGACAAAATCAACCTGCGTGTCCTGATGGCGTCTGGTGTAGGAGGACAAAATCAACCTGCGTGTCCTGATGGCGTCTGGTGTAGGAGGACAAAATCAACCTGCGTGTCCTGATGGCGTCTGGTGTAGGAGGACAAAATCAACCTGCGTGTCCTGATGGCGTCTGGTGTAGGAGGACAAAATCAACCTGCGTGTCCTGATGGCGTCTGGTGTAGGAGGACAAAATCAACCTGCGTGTCCTGATGGCGTCTGGTGTAGGAGGACAAAATCAACCTGCGTGTCCTGATGGCGTCTGGTGTAGGAGGACAAAATCAACCTGCGTGTCCTGATGGCGTCTGGTGTAGGAGGACAAAATCAACCTGCGTGTCCTGATGGCGTCTGGTGTAGGAGGACAAAATCAACCTGCGTGTCCTGATGGCGTCTGGTGTAGGAGGACAAAATCAACCTGCGTGAGCGGTCTGGTCAGCACGTACTCCAATGTTTTTTAGCAAAATAAAGTAAACAAACATGATTAAAACCATAACTTTTGATATCATGGATGGTCAGTCCTTGTCTATGAATTTGAGAGTGGGTACATTTCTCAAGCGCCACCGCTCAGCTTTTTACCAAAACATTTGTGCGGTGAACCAGTTCGTTATGGTTTCAGCTATGGATCGTCTGTTTAAACCACATCGTCTGTTTAACCCACATCGTCTGTTTAACCCACATCGTCTGTTTAAACCATACAGTCTATTAAAAAAATAAAAAGAGTCTGTTTTAACCATAATGCAGTTTACACACCAGAAGTACCTTTAAATCCTTGTGGGTTACCCAGTATGTTAGAGGCACACCAGTCAACCCTAAGGAGCCTAGGGCCCTTTGCAATGTAACTGCAAGGCCTTGTGAGCCTGTTAGACCACCATACGTTACAGTCCAAGTTGTTATCTGGGGGACGTCAAAGTTAGAATGACTGACCCCCTTCCCCCAATACGGCAAGAAACATCTGGTATTCATTTACATTTGGTTGGTCCATCGAGATTTATGACTGTTTATGCATAGATTCCACAGGAGGCAGAGACTCTCCTATATACACTGCTGTTTGGGTTTGTTGACTTGTTTGTATGCTTCCCGGCTTTATTAAAATATTTATTCAAGTGTTTGTTGTTCTCAATTTCTTAAAAACCGTCAAGACTCAGAACCCTACAATTAGATGATTATATGTTATAGATTATCGTGGGTTGTCCCGTTCCCTTCTGTGTTTTCAGTTCAGTGAATTGATAAGGGCAGTGATCAAACAGATATTGATTAGATGATTATAGGTTATTAATTACCGTGGGCTGTCCTAGTCCCTCCTGTGCCTCCAGTTCTGCAGCTCTCACTCTGAGCTCCTCATGAAGAGGCCCCGCCTTCACCGTCAGCTCTGGGCTCACTGGCCAATCAGCAGCCAGCTCAGGGTACACTAGTTTCTATGACAACACAGTCCAGTGGGAAATGTCACTTACTGAGTTCAGTATGTATGGAGCATGAACATGAAACACAAATCAGACCTGGGTCAAAAATCAGCTCCAGTCTTTGAAAATACACTACATGACCAACAGTATGTGGACACCTGCTCGTGGAACATCTCATTCCATAATCATGGGCATTAATATGGAGTTGGTCCCCCCTTCGCTGCTATAACAGCCTCCACTCTTCTGGGAAGGCTTTCCACTAGATGTTGGAACATTGCTGTGAGGACATCCTTCCATTCAACCACAAGAGCATTAGTGAGGTCGGGCACTGATGTTGGGTGATTAGGCCTGGCTCGCAGTCAGCGTTCCAATTCATCCCAAAGGTGTTCAATGGAGTTGAGGTCAGGGCTCTGAATAGGCCAGTCAAATTCTCCACACCGATCTCAACAAACCATTTCTGTATGGACCTCGCTTTGTGCAAAGCTGGCATTATCATGCTGAAACAGGAAAGGGACTTCCCCAATATCTTGCCACAAAGTTGGAAGCACCGAATCAATCATCAGTAGTGAATGTTTTTACACGCTACGCACCTTCACCACTCGTCTGTCCCCTTCTGTGAGCTTGTGTGGCCTACCATCTCGTGGCTGAGCCGTTGTTGCTCCTAGATGTTTCCACTTCACAATAACAGCATTTACAGTTGACCGGGGCAGCTCTAGCAGGGAAGAAATGTGATGAACTGACTTGTTGGAAAGGTGGCATCCTATGACGGTGCCACGTTGAAAGTCACAGAGTTACGCCATTCTACTGCCAGTGTTTGTCTATGGAGATTGCGTGGAGGTGTGCTTGATTTTATACACCTGTCAGCAATGGGTGTGGCTAAAATGGCCGAATCCACTAATTTTAAGGGTTGTCCACATACTTTAGTATATATAGTGTATTTGACTCAGGTCTGGACAGAATGTAGTTATGGTGTGTGTGTGTGCGTGTGTATGTAGTGTGTGCGTGTGTGCATATGTAGTGTGTATGTATGTAGTGTGCGTGTGTATGTATGTAGTGTGCGTGTGTGTATGTATGTAGTGTGTATGTATGTAGTGTGCGTGTGCGTATGTATGTAGTGTGTATGTATGTAGTGTGCGTGTGCGTATGTATGTAGTGTGCGTGTGCGTATGTATGTAGTGTGCGTATGTATGTAGTGTGCGTATGTATGCATGTAGTGTGTGTTTGTATGCATGTAGTGTGTGTGTGTTTGTATGCATGCAGTGTGTGTGTTTGTATGCAGTGTGTGTGTTTGTATGCAGTGTGTGTGTTTGTATGCATGTAGTGTGTGTGTTTGTATGCATGTAGTGTGTGTGTTTGTATGCATGTAGTGTGTGTGTTTGTATGCATGCAGTGTGTGTGTTTGTATGCATGCAGTGTGTGTGTTTGTATGCATGCAGTGTGTGTGTTTGTATGCATGCAGTGTGTGTGTTTGTATGCATGCAGTGTGTGTGTTTGTATGCATGCAGTGTGTGTTTGTATGCAGTGTGTGTGTTTGTATGCAGTGTGTGTTTGTATGTAGTGTGTGCGTGTGTGCATATGTAGTGTGTATGTATGTAGTGTGCGTGTGTATGTATGTAGTGTGCGTGTGTGTATGTATGTAGTGTGTATGTATGTAGTGTGCGTGTGTGTATGTATGTAGTGTGTATGTATGTAGTGTGCGTGTGCGTATGTATGTAGTGTGCGTATGTATGTAGTGTGCGTATGTATGTATGTAGTGTGTGTTTGTATGCATGTAGTGTGTGTGTGTTTGTATGCATGTAGTGTGTGTGTGTTTGTATGCATGTAGTGTGTGTGTGTGTTTGTATGCAGTGTGTGTGTGTTTGTATGCAGTGTGTGTGTTTGTATGCATGTAGTGTGTGTGTTTGTATGCATGTAGTGTGTGTGTTTGTATGCATGTAGTGTGTGTGTTTGTATGCATGTAGTGTGTGTGTTTGTATGCATGTAGTGTGTGTGTTTGTATGCATGTAGTGTGTGTGTTTGTATGCATGTAGTGTGTGTGTTTGTATGCATGCAGTGTGTGTGTTTGTATGCATGCAGTGTGTGTGTTTGTATGCAGTGTGTGTTTGTATGCAGTGTGTGTTTGTATGTAGTGTATGTATGTATGTAGCGTGCGTATGTATGTAGTGTGCGTGCGTATGTATGTAGTGTGCGTTTGTATGTATGTAGTGTGTGTGTTTGTATGCATGTAGTGTGTGTGTTTGTATGCATGTAGTGTGTGTTTGTATGCATGTAGTGTGTGTGTTTGTATGCATGTAGTGTGTGTGTTTGTATGCATGTAGTGTGTGTGTTTGTATGCATGTAGTGTGTGTGTTTGTATGCATGTAGTGTGTGTGTTTGTATGCATGTAGTGTGTGTGTTTGTATGCAGTGTGTGTGTATGTATGTAGTGTGTGTTTGCATGTAGTGTGTGTTTGCATGTAGTGTGTGTTTGCATGTAGTGTGTGTTTGTATGTAGTGTGTGTTTGTATGTAGTGTGTGTTTGTATGTAGTGTGTGTTTGTATGTAGTGTGTGTTTGTATGTAGTGTGTGTTTGTATGTAGTGTGTGTGTGTACGCCCGTCCAGCATAACTTCTCTGGACGGTTCTAACTTAGAATTTGTGGACAACTACAAATACCTAGGTGTCTGGTTAGACTGTAAACTCTCCTTCCAGACTCACATCAATCATCTCCAATCCAAAGTGAAATCTAGAATTGGCTTCCTATTTCGCAACAAAGCATCCTTCACTCATGCTGCCAAACATACCCTCGTAAAACTGACCATCCTACCAATCCTCGACTTCGGCGATGTCATTTACAAAATAGCCTCCAATACCCTACTCAACAAGCTGGATGCAGTCTATCACAGTGCCATCCGTTTTGTCACCAAAGCCCCATATACTACCCACCACTGCGACCTGTACGCTCTCGTTGGCTGGCCTTCGCTTCATAATCGTCGCCAAACACATTGGCTCCAGGTCATCTACAAGACCCTGCTAGGTAAAGTCCCCCCTTATCTCCGCTCACTGGTCACCATAGCAGCACCCACCTGTAGCATGCCCTCCAGCAGGTATATCTCTCTGGTCACCCCTAAAGCCAACTCCTCCTTTGGTCGCCTCTCCTTCCAGTTCTCTGCTGCCAATGACTGGAACGAACTACAAAAATCTCTGAAACTGGAAACACTTATCTCCCTCACTAGCTTTAAGCACCAGCTGTCAGAGCAGCTCACAGATCACTGCACCTGTACATAGCCCATCTATAATTTAGCCCAAACTACTACCTCTTCCCCTACTGTATTTATTTATTTTATTTATTTTGCTCCTTTGCACCATATTATTTATATTTAACTTTGAACTTTCTTCAAACTACAAATCTACCATTCCAGTGTTTTTCTTGCTATACTTTATTTACTTTGCCACCATGGCATTTTTTTGCCTTTACCTCCCTTATCTCACCTCATTTGCTCACATTGTATATAGTCTTATTTTTTTCTACTGCATCATTGATTGTATGTTGTTTTACTCCATGTGTAACTCTGTGTTGTTGTATGTGTCGAACTGCTTTGCTTTATCTTGGCCAGGTCGCAATTGTAAATGAGAACTTGTTCTCAACTAGCCTACCTGGTTAAATAAAGGTGAAAAAAAAAAAAATAATGTAGTTTGTGTGTATGTAGTGTGTGTTTGTATGTAGTGTGTGTTTGCATGTAGTGTGTGTTTGTATGTAGTGTGTGTGCCTGTGTGCAGTCTGTAACCCACTATGTAGTGGTAGCGGTGTCGAGCAGAGATTAGGTGTCCAATGAGGGATGACGTAAACATCCTGTGAGAACAGCAGCGGCAGAGGAAGTAGTCACCATGTTTGTCTGGCAACTCTGTCAACATACTGACACCTGGAGGAGAGGGGGAGAGAGATAGGAGGGATGAGAAACACAGGTACTAATTTCTCATCTAAAGTTAACTATGAAGTGCACATTAAACAATCACACACACACTTACCGATGACAGGCTGTGTCCTGGTGGAGGCATTCAGGTAGGACCACAGAGCTGTAGAGGTCATGGTGGGGTTGCTGACCTCCGACACCTGGGGTGAGGGGTCAGGGCTGACCTTGGGTGAGGGGTCAGGGCTGACCTGGGGTGAGGAGTTAGGGCTGCCCTTGGGTGAGGGGTCAGGGGGTTCAGGGCTGACCTGGGGTGAGGGGTCAAGGGGTTCAGGGCTGACCTGGGGTGAGGGGTCAGGGGGTTCAGGGCTGACCTGGGGTGAGGGGTCAGGAGGTTTAAGGCTGACCAACAGTCGGGGGTCAGGTGAAGGGTCACCATTTATGACCTTCATTACAATGTTCAGGCCTGGAGAGACGAACCAACACACAGTTGAAAATGTTAAATTATTCACAGACAGTAGTGAGAGACAGTAGTGACAGACAGTAGTTATAAAAAGTACCAGTAGCAGTATTATTGACTCACCAATGGGAAAGGATCTTTCTGCAACAAAATTGTATGTGTGTGCATCCAACTCCGCTACCTACACACACACACACAAACACACACACACACACACACACATTAGTGATGCACGGGATGACTCATAACTCGCAGTATAACCGCGGGGAGGACGGGTTTAGGGTCATTAAATATTGTATGGATAAAGGGCGGGTTGAATAAGCAGAAAACAATACCTTAAAAAATCCATGAATGTATAATTTACATTTTTGTCATTTAGCAGACACTCTTCTCCAGAGAGACTTACAGGAGCAACTAGGGTTAAGTGTCTTGCTCAAGGGCACATTGACAGATTTTTCAACAAGTCAGCTCAGGGGTTCAAACCAGCAACCTTTCAGTTACTGCCCAACACTCTAAACCACTAGGCTACATGAGTGTATTATTGTTTAATGTGCACTTCATAGTTACCTTTTGGTGAGAAATTAGTGTGTGTTTCTCATCTCTCTTTGCCTCATTAGTGCATATGCCTAAGCTTTAGGGCCTAACTGTGTACACGCCAAATAGCCGACACGCTAATCACCAAAGGCTTTTGGGAACGGGCAGAAAAAGTTTACGTCAATCCACGGAGGCAAAAAGGACAATGTCGGAGTGAGACAATGTCTGAGTTTAATTCAATAAGAGAAAAGCTGTGAAAGGAGTGTTGAAAATAAAGAGAAGGGCCAGAAAAGTAATGTTTGAGGGAGATTGGGTGAAGTTGTAGAGAATAATAGTGTGATGTGTGATAATTGTGAGGCGCCATACAAATTCGACAGTCACAAGACGGGGACTTCAAATAGGCCTATGGCATGTCAAGGGAACTGTAGCCTACTGTTCAGATGGGTTAAATGGAAACTGAAATCTGGACACTGACTGTAGGTCTATAACCTCTCACATAGTCCTAACATTAAAACGCTACAATGTAAGCAAAATTGACACAGGAATTCCTTTCAGCATCCTGAGAGAATGTGAACGCTCAGTTATATACCATCTGTAGAGGGGCTATCTTGATCAGCATCATAAAATATGATAGTATTTCATGCACATTAAATATTCATCCAAACTGAAATCTTATCAGAAACACGTTGGTTCGTTTTCACAGCTTTCTATTTCCTTACCACCAGTCAAACTGATGTCATTTGGAAATTTGGCACAGAAAATCGTAAAAAAAATAAAAATAATTAAATGTACTGCATTTTCTCCCCCGTGCCTAAACGTCTTTGCTTCGCGAAAAAAGATGAGAGAACTTTACCGATGTCAACTAGATTGAAGCGTTCATTCTATTGATTTCTGACATTATGTTTATTAGTGTTCTAGGGCAACATATAATGACAGAAGAGTTGACTATCAAATAGCCTATCAAAATGTCGGAAATTATGAGCAGAAACACACACACACACACACACACACACACACACACACACACACACTTGAAGTCGGAAGTTTACATACACTTAGGTTAGAGTCATTAAAACCCGTTTTTCAACCACTCCACAAATTTCTTGTTAACAAACAATGGTTTTGGCAAGTCGGTTAGGACATCTACTTTGTGCATGACACAAGTAATTTTTCCAACAATTGTTTACAGACAGATTATTTCACTTATAATTCATGGTATCACAATTCCAGTGGTTCAGAAATGAACATACACTAAGTTGACTGTGCCTTTAAACAGCTTGGAAAATTCCAGAAAATTAGGTCATGACTTTAGAAGCTTCTGATAGGCTAATTGACATCATTTGAGTCAATTGGAGGTGTACCTGTGGATTTATTTCAAGGCCTACCTTCAAACTCAGTGCCTCTTTGCTTGACATCATGGGAAAATCAAAAGAAATCAGCCAAGACCTCAGAAAAAAAATTGTAGACCTCCACAAGTCTGGTTCATCCTTGGGAGCAATTTCCAAATGCCTGAAGGTACCACGTTCATCTGTACAAACAATAGTATGCAAGTATAAACACCATGGAACCACGCAGCCGTCATACCACTCAGGAAGGAGATGCGTTCTGTCTCTTAGAGATGAACATACTTTGGTGCGAAAAGTGCAAATCAATCCCAGAACAACAGCAAAGGACCTTGTGAAGATGCTGGAGGAAACGGGTACAAAAGTATCTATTTCTACAGTAAAACGAGTCCTATATCGACATAACCTGAAAGGCCGCTCGGCAAGGAAGAAGCCACTGCTCCAAAACCGCCATAAAAAAGCCAGACTACGGTTTGCAACTGCACATGGGAACAAAGATTGTACTTTTTGGAGAAATGTCCTCTGGTCTGATGAAACAAAAATAGAACTGTTGGGCCATAATCACCATCGTTATGTTTGGAGGAAAAGGGGGGAGGCTTGCAAGCCGAAGAACACCATCCCAACCGTGAAGCACGGGGGTGGCGGCATCATGTTGTGGGGGAGCTTTGCTGCAGGAGGGACTGGTGCACTTCACAAAATAGATGTCATCATGAGAAAGGAAAATTATGTGGATATATTGAAGCAACATCTCAAGACATCAGTCAGGAAGTTAAAGCTTGGTTGCAAATGGGTCTTCCAAATGGACAATGACCCCAAGCATAATTCCAAAGTTGTGGCAAAATGGCTTAAGGACAACAAAGTCAAGGTATTAGAGTTGCCATCACAAAGCCCTGACCTCAATCCTATAGACAATTTGTGGGCAGAACTGAAAAAGCATGTGGGAGCAAGGAGGCCTACAACCTGACTCAGTTAAACCAGCCCTGTCAGGAGAAGTGGGCCAAAATTCACCCAACTTATTGTGGGAAGCTTGTGGAAGGCTACCCGAAACATTTTACCCAAGTTAAACAATTTAAAGGCAATCCTACCAAATAATAATTGAGTGCATGTACACTTCTGACCCACTGGGAATGTGATGAAAGAAATAAAAGCTGAAATAAATAATTCTATCTACTATTATTCTGACATTTCACATACATAAAATAAAGTGGTGATCCTAACTGACCTAAGACAGGGAATTTTTACTAGGATTAAATGTCAGAAATTGTGAAAAAACTGAGTTTAAATGTATTTGGCTAAGGTGTATGTAAACTTCCGACTTCAACTGTACATACATATATATTAGTGCATTCGGAAAGTATTCAGACCCCTTCAGCTTTTCCACATTTTGTTTTTTTCATCAATCTACACACAATACCCCATAATGACAAAGCAAAAACAGATTTGTAGAAATGATTCCCCCTCCTCCCCTCCAAAAATCTCACATTTACATAAGTACTCAGAATTTTTACTCAGTACTTTGTTGAAGCACATTGGCAGCGATTACAGCCTCGTGTCGTCTAAGGTATGACGCTACAAGCTTGACACACCTGTATTTGGGGAGTTTCTCCCATTCTTCTCTGCAGATCCTCTCAAGCTCTGTCAGGTTGGATGGGGAGCGTCACTGCACATCTGTTTTCAGGTCTCTCTAAAGATGCTTGATCGGGTTGAAGTCCGGGCTCTGGCTGGGCCACTCAAGGACGTTAAGAGACTTAACCGAAGTTACTCCTGTGTTGTCTTGGCTGTGTGCTTAGGGTCGTTGTCCTGTTGGAAGGTGTACCTTCTCCCCAGTCTGAGGTCCTGGGCAGGTTTTCAAGGATCTCTCCGTACTTTGCTCCATTCATCTTTCCCTCGACCCTGACTAGTCACCCAGTCCCTGCCGCTGAAAAACATCCCCACAGCATGATGCTGCCACCACCATGTTTCACTGTAGGGATGTTATTGGCCAGGTGATGATTGGTGCCTGGTTTCCTCCAGACATGACACTTGGCATTCAGGCCAAAGGGTTCAATATTGGTTTCATCAGACCAGATAATCTTGTTTCTCTTGGTCTGAGAGTCCTTTAGGTGCCTTTTGGCAAACTCCAAGCGGGCTGTCGTGTGCCTTGTACTGAGGAGTGGCTTCCGTCTGGCCACTCTACCATAAAGGCCTGATTGGTGAAGTGTTACAAAAATGGGAGAACCTTCCCCAAGGACAACCATCTCCAGAGGAACAGTGACTCGCACTATTGTTTTTGGTCACCTCCCTGACCAAGGCCCTTCTCCCCCGATTGCTCAGTTTGGCAGTGCAGCCAGCTTTAGGAAGAGTCTTGGTGGTTCCAAACTTCTTCCATTTTAGAATGATGATGGCAATTGTGGGGACCATCAATACTGCAGACATTTTTTGGTACCCTTCCCCAGATCTGTGCCTTGACACAATCCTGTCTTGGAGCGCTATGAACAATTCTTTAGACCTCATGGCTTGGTTTCTGCTCTGAAATGCACGGTCAACTGTGGGACCATATATAAACAGATGTTTCCCTTCCAAATCATGTCCAATCAATTGAATTTACCACAGGTGGACTCCAATCAAGTTGTAGAAACATATCAAGGATGATCAATGGAAACAGGATGCACCTATGCTCAATTTCGAGTCTCATAGCATAGGGTCTGAATATTTACGTAAATAAGGTATCTGTTTTTTTTCTGTTATACATTTGCAAAATTTTCCAAAGATAACCGTTTTTGCTTTGTCATTATTAAAATCCATCATCATTAAAATCAATTTTAGAATAAGGCAAAATGTGGAAAAAGTGGTCTGAATACTTTCCCAATGCACTGTATATTCCGTCATCCCCCCCGCACGCAAGCACACACACCTCAGCCTCTCCATATCCCATGGTCTTCTCCAGCTTCAAGGCAGCTCTCCGCAACTTCTTATGGAGCTGGTTCCCTTTGGGGACAATCACTGTCTTCAGCGACCTCTGTCAATGGGCACACGGGCACAATCACGTTACTCAAGCAGGCTACATGCCCACACCACACACATTACACAGGCAGACCACACACACACTTTCATGATGACACTCAAGGACATTAACATAAGTCCATATATTGTATATACTCGTGCCACATGGGTCATTCCAACTCAAAAGTACAAGAAAGAGGATTCACACCCACCATCTCAGATTGCTCTGAAATCGTTTCTGTAGTTAGAAACCAATAAGATTGGCATTCCTGCAACATTATTTTGTTGAAATATAATTAGATCTATGATCAATTAGGCTAATTGATTGCACCCAAATTGGCGATTTAAATTGCTAGGATTCATAGAATATTCAATAAATATAGTACTTAACAATGAGTAAGACATGAGGAATCCCCAAAAATGTTATAAAGCCACTCACGGACCCCCACACCAACCCCACCCCAAAAAACAGTATACAGTATCATTTTCCTTGTCTGACAAGTAGTATACCGACGGCATTTAGCCAAGTGGTTAGAGCATTGGGCCAGTAACCAAAAGGTTGCTAGATCAAATCCCGAGCTGACAAGGTAAAAATCTGCCATTCTGCCCCTGAACAAGGCAGTTAACTCACTGTTCCTAGGCCGTCATTGTAAATAAGAATTTGTTCTTAACTGACTTGCCTAGGTAAATAAAGGTTAAATAAATAAATAAATAAATAAATAAATAAAGAGCTGCGACTCGCACTATTGTTTATTCATACTATATTATGTATTCTCAGTGAATTTGGTCATAGTTTTCCCCCCCCCCCTTTTCAGAGAAATTTGTCATTGTAGTTATTAGGTTTATGTCCCATCATACATCCTGATATGACCAGATTCTGACCACTAGATGGTGCTGTCTATAAAAAAGTTATGACAGCAATCCATGCGTTGGTTTTGTTTACCTGCCCATTGTTTCAAACGCTAACTTTTTTGCATTTGTGGCACAAATCCAATATCAGTCAATGGTACCTATATTAGAATTTTTACGCTTCATATACAAATCCTAAATTATTTGGTTATGAAGGGCGAAAATTTGAATACCGGAACGGAAACCAATACATACTTTAGGATTTTTGGTGAATTATCCCTTTAACATTGAGAGTGGAGGATTCTTCCTGGTAATATCAGAATGTACTAACAACTCCAACGACTAATTTATTTGAACAGGGGGAAAATCAAAATTCACTGGGAATACATTATAGTATGAAGAAACAATACTCAGAGTGTGGGGGGGTATGTGGGTGGCATTGACAATTGTTTTTATTCCTCATGTTTTACAGATTTTTAGGAAGAAGTTTGGTCGAAATAGGATGTTAGGTACTATATTTATTGAATATTATAGGAATCCTATAAATTAAAATGGCCAATTTGGGTGTAATCAATTAGTGTCATTTCTCAGAGATCAAATGTAATTTAAACAAAATAATGTAGCAGGAATGCTAAACTTATCTGTTTCTAATTACAGAAGAGATTTCAGAACAATCTGAGATGGTGGGTGTGATGGTTTGCTGAATTGACACAAAACGACCCACAAGCATTCACAATAAATCAACATTACTCGAAAAGTGCACAAAACATGACATCCTTGCACACATATAATATACATAGGTAAATGCGACTGGTGTTCATATCATTGGAAAAGGTTTATTTCGCTACAAACAAATGACAATACTGTTACAGTAGTGTTTTCTCATAGGTTATGACTACAGAGAGCAAAACTGGTTGCAATGACTTTGAAAATACGTTTTGTCAGCATCTTTTTAGCAACCAGAAAAATGTCTGACCAGATAACAACCAAAATATGACGTCTTTCCCGTGATGTCATGAAAAAAGACCTCTGTATCTGGTTGTTAGAGACCAGTTGATTGTAATCTGGTTTAATGGCTTACATGTATTTTTATGGAGCAAAACCTATTGTGGATGGTACTACACTGCGTACAGACCCCGAGTTTCCTTGTAGGCCTATTTGGCGGGGAAACTGAAGGTGTAGCCCATTGCCTGATTGTTTTTTATTAAAAAGAATGTTAAACAATTTTGTGTCTATTTGCTGCTTTTCATTAAGTCATGTAGTTGTTCTTTAGGTTATGGCCACAAATAAATGTGTTCATATGGGCAGAATATTATATTTTTTTGCATAGGCTACCAAATTTATGAAAATAAACAATTCATCCAAAAACATTCAGACCTGGTAAAAGGCCAACATTTGGTTGTTTCATTTAAAAAAATACAACATCAAACTGAAATATAATATTATTATTACTCACATGTCCACAACTCATATTCAAGAATTAACTGTTTTATTTAATTGACTGTTTCTGAATGCCTTCCTGGAATAATTACAGACCATAAACCATTGTTTAAGCTTAAACCTCCTATGCCAATAACAAAAACATGGTGATTCAACACAATGTTACTTGGAGATAAGGAGTTTACCTCATATCTCAACACATAGATAGACATGCTTTTTGGAAATAAATGTAGATAATGAAGTATGTCCAACTGTCTGGGAAGCTCTTAAAGAATTTATGAGAGGTTGTATCATGTCTTATTCTTCACATAAGAAAAAGAAGACCAATACAGAATTAGAAATACTAGAACATTCTAAATCCACAACTTAGAATGAAAACACAGTTTAGATAGAAATGTTGACACCCTTCAACAGCTGAACACTTTGAATCTCGAAGAGAACATAATAAACACCCCCCTCTGCAGAGACTGCTGCCCTGAAATCCAAACAACAATACGTTGAGCAAGGTCAAAGTGCTTGCTTGGCAAATGAAGAAAGAGGAGGAACGTACCATCCACAACATTAAAACCCCAGATGCTAGCATAACAATGGATTTGTCTTTAAAACAATTGATCAAAGTGTATCAATCTGAAAACAAAAATTCAAAGAAAGATAGACAATTTTCTTAATAAGGCCAATTTACCAATTATAAACAAATAACCATTTACCAAGGTGGGCTGTTGGAGGCCAATAATAGTCTACAAAATGGGAAATCTACTGTTAAAACTAATTACCAACCGGTCAGCTGGTGAAACTGAGGAGTATTGCTGTCTGTAATAAAGCCCTTTTGTGGGGAAAAACACATTCTGATTGGCTGGGCTTGGCTCCCCACAGCATGGTGTTCTCGGGGTGATGAGAGGTGTTGGGTTTGCGCCAGACATAGCGTTTTCCTTGAGGTCCAAAAAGCAACATTTTAGTCTCATCTGACCAGAGTACCTTCTTCCATATGTTTGGGGAGTCTCCCACATGCCTTTTGGCGAACACCAAACGGGTTTGCTTATTTTTTTCTTTAAGCAATGGCTTTTTTCTGGCCACTCTTCCATAAAGCCCAGCTCTGTGGAGTGTACGGCTTAAAGTGGTCCTATGGACAGATACTCCAATATTGGCTGTGGAGCTTTGCAGCTCCTTCAGGGTTATCTTTCTTGCCTCTCTGATTAATGCCCTCCTTGCCTGGTCCGTGAGTTTTGGTGGGCGGCCCTCTCTTGACAGGTTTGTTGTGGTGCCATATTCTTTCCATTTTTTAATAATAGATTTTAATGGTGCTCCTTGGGATGTTCAAAGTTTTGGATACTTTTTTATAACCCAACACTGATCTGTACTTCTCCACAACTTTGTCTCTGACCTGTTTGGAGAGCTCCTTGGTCTTCATGCTGCTGCTTGCTTGGTGGTGCCCCTTGCTTAGTGGTGTTGCAGACTCGGAGCCTTTCAGAACAGGTGCATATATACTGAGATCATGTGACAGATCATGTGACACTTAAATAAAGTCCACCTGTGTGCAATCTAACTAATTATGGGACTTCTGAAGGTAATTGGTTGCACCAGATCTTATTTAGAGGCTTCATAGCAAAGGGGGTGAATACATATGCACGCACCACTTTTCCATATTTTATTTTAGAAGTTTTTGAAACAAGTTATATTTTTCATTTCACTTCACCAAGTTGGACTATTTTGTGTATGTCCATTACATGAAATCCCAATAAAAATCGATTTAAATTACAGGTTGTAATGCAACCTGGGGATGAATAATTTTGCAAGGCATTGTATGTAAATGTGATATTTCCGTTTTTTATTTGTAATACATTTGCAAATAAATAAATAAAAACAGTTCTTGCTTTGACATTATGGGGGTAGTGTGTAGATTGATGAAGGAAAAAAACGATGTTATCACTTTTAGAATAAGGCTGCAACGTAACTAAATGTGGAAAAAGTTGAGGGGTCTAAATACTTGCCGAATGCACTGTATATACCTTATAAGTGTCTAACCACCTTATACTCGGAGTGACTAGTATCATGGAAATATTCAGTCAATAATATTTCTCAAATACCGGAGCCTGTGAGTTCAAATAGACTATTACAAAGTAACAAGCCGAGCTGGTCCACGGATCAACTGACTTTCCAGCCTCGGCACACACTTTTTATCCAGTTTTCAACCTATCGTCACACACATAGTAACTCCTCTTTATGTTAATGATTCATCCCCTCTGGCATTTAGCCCCCATTATCTATTTGTCTTGTACTAATTTTAGCTTGGTTTCACATTCCATTGGTGGCGTAACCATAGCAATGCCACAACAGTAAACATGAGGCCATAGCAATGGTACCAAAATAAACATACATGCACACTCCCAAGGCAGGTGCATGTCTAATGGTGCTTAAGTAATACAAACCTATGCTCCTAACGTACATCTAATGAACCTCACTGGACTAGGTAATGGCTTCCCTTAGCCTAATGACCTAGACACACATATAGAGTGCACTTATTCTGCTTACTACTCTAAGATGTATAATGTGCACACATGTACTGGAAAATTCCCAATACTAGTTATGTGGTTTTCCATATGATCTAAGTGATGGTTCCTTGTTACTTACCAGGTAGGAAAGTCGGTGGCAGTCTGTGGTTACATGGACGATGATGCCGTTCTGGAAGACTTTACACCCACACACCTGGCAGAGATAGAGGTGGGGCTGGCCGTGACTGTGGCACTCGATGAGTGCACTCAGACCTGGGGGTGGAGGGAGAACTAAGTGTTACCACAAGGCTTATAGATTTCATATTTTTCAGGGCTTTAACCATAACGTCTAGCTCTGGGAAGAAGGTACAGGACAATCTGTAGGACAACACCTTTATAGTTAACTCCGAATCTCAAAGGACAGTCCAGATCAAACAGTATCAGCTAATGAGACAAGGCAAGACAAAAACCACAACTTAACAAAAATATTTAGTAGGACATCAGGTTGGAGAGTTGAAAATATACCACCGTACAGTTGTTTTTATTTGGTAATCAGGCTGACTAGTATATATTACTCTCGTGGACGGAGGCACGTAACATAACTGGTATCGTAGCATCTTTCAACAGACTGTGGGATGCAACCACTAACGAGGAACATTGTTCCGGGCTGCAGATTTTGTCACAACTTTCGTCAACTTCGGATGGATAAATCTAAATTTCATAGGTGTTCGATCTTTCGAATTTCAGAAGGTGAGGGGACATTTGGCCAATAGACTTGCACGTAACTTGCAAAGAAAGGGAGTGGAGCTACCACCCTGCTTCCACTAATCGTTCTAGTATCTTTTCTAAACACGTCTGCAAGAGTTCATTTTTTTAAATGTATATTTTTTTGTCATTTTTTTAGCCCCTTTTTCTCCTCAATTTCGTGACGATCGTCTCATTGCTGCAACTCCCAAACAGGATAGGGACAGGACGAAGGTCGAGTCATGCGTCCTCCGAAACATGACCTGCCAAACTGTGCCTCTTAACACCCGCTTGCTTAACCTGTAAGCCAGCTGCACCAACATGTAGAAGGAAACACCGTTCAACTGACGACCGAAGTCAGCCTGCAGGCGCCCGGCTCGCCACAAGGAGTTGCTATAGCGCAATGAGCTAAGTAAACCCCCACGGCCAAACCATCCCCTAACCCGGACGACACTGGGCCAATTGTTCGCCACCCTATGGGACTCCCGGTTACGGCCGGTAATGACACAGCCTGGGATCGGGAAGAAAAAAATTATTGGATATGCTTAAAAATGACAGGATGTTAAACTCCTTTTGGCTTTCAACGTAGTAGAATTCGCAGCACACTTTTGAGGAAGAGAAGCATCTTTTCAGACCCTCAGGTGATTGACAACAGCTGATATTAGATAAAAGGACTGGCTGTCCCAAAATTATCTAGTGAGAAACAACGCAATTGCGAATTATATGATGCATTCTCAGTATGGATAAGACTAGTATATTGACATTTGTTGCTTATAACAAATTAAGGTCATATAAACCATATTGCTAATAATACATGAGAATGGATTAAGATATTGCTCCTACAGCATCCTATTTGTTTTTATATTTCCTTTTGTCTTAATTACCCACCCTAACTCATCAAGTCTGCTAACTAAACACTAATAGGTCTGAAAATTGTTACGTATTTTATGCTTTACTTTAAATTGGTAATACCTTAACACCTAAAAAAAGACGCTGCTTAAGAGACTCCATGTCTGCCACATGCAGTAACTGTGTAATGATAGGGCAGGGAACTGGGGCGGGTTTACAGGGAGGGTTTTCTGGGTGGGAACGACCAATGGGCGAGTTTCCCTGTGGGTCCTGCTTTTTGTTACACATCCATGGGCTTATCAACACTAAAGATATTAATGATATAATTGTTATAACATTTCTGAAAAACAATGGCAACACTAGCTGTTCTCTTTTAGAATTTGAAAGGCCTAAATTGTCCTACCACATGTTCCAGCTGTCGTGACATCCGAGCAAGAAACCATATTGATATAGCAACGCTCCAAAAACACACCTGCTCCATAAGGACGCACATTGAAAGCAGAACCATTTGTACAAAATTACTGCTTTTTCATCAGCCCCAAACAAAACTGATTGTGTAATCATAATGATGAATAAGAAACTAAAAATCACCATATTGGGTTAAGGCGAAGACCAAGAATGCAGAAACTGACTTTATCACTGTACTGTGTACGCTCCAAATTCATATGATCCTATGTATTGAATGCCATTTTGAACATGCGGGACAAATGTAATAAGACCAACTACAATCCAGGCCCTCCAACATATACCCTCTGATTACAACCTCATTGATGCCTGGCGAGCACATAATCCAAAAGCAAACAGGTACTTTCTACTCAAACAGAGTTTGAAACATGTTGCAGAATTTGATAAGCAATGTATGTGGTGGAGAAGACTTGTAAATAACATTCGTTTATTGAGTCAATGTTGAATAACAGAAGGGAACATTCAACATTTGTGAGTGTGTCTCAAAGTAGGTTAGAGAAATATTGACGGTTCGGATGGAACATGTCTCTGAGGGTTTGTAGGAAACAAGTTGATCTATTTCTCTGAAGAAATAGGCGAGACTGAGCTCCGAGAAGGGAAGTAAGCTAGGCGCTGCAAAACTACAGAGGTTTCCTGTTTTGAACTAGACTTGTCAGTTGCAGACATGAAGATAGAGGAACCCGGTTAGACAGAAGGAGCTATCAAAGTAGAACATTGTGACAGAGTTAGAGAAGAGGGGCATTTATAAAGTGTATGATATAACCAAATGTGAGGTATAAAAGGCTATGTGCATTGTATGATTTTCAGAGCGCTCTCTGAATAAAGTATTGATCTATTGCAGACTGGGACTTTGTCTAATTCTTCATTAACCAGAGCCTTACAACCTCTGGGAATTGGTCAAAGCTTGAGTGATAGTTGAGTTCAACCATTGAGATAGAAAATTCTCGTGACACACGACACTACTACCAATTACAAAATGTCAGAATCTCTTAAAAGAGCTACAAGATTACGTTTCAATGTTTAATTTCAACAAAATCCTACATTCTGTGATCAATTTGAAATTGAACTAAATACATTTATACTGATCAATACAAATTCAGTCGATGACCCCCAGATTGTATGGGATGCCACCAATGTTTTTTTTTTTTTTTAAATAATGCAACTGCATTTGCATCTGGGTTGAATAAATCACAATTAAAAATAAAATAAATCAGAATTGGAAATCTTAACTGCGTTAAAGCATTCTCAAACACTTTTTTCATACCAGGTAGCTATTAGCACACACATCCCTAGGTCGCTCCTCTTTTCAGTTCGCTGCAGCTAGCGACTGGAACGAGTTGCAACAAACACTCAAACTGGACAGTTTTATCTCTCTCTTCATTCAAAGACTCAATCATGGAAACTCACTGACAGTTGTGGCTGCTTTGTGTGATGTATTGTTGTCTCTACCTTCTTGACCTTTGTGCTGTTGACTTTGCCCAATAATGTTTGTACCATGTTTTTGTGCCACTACCATGTTGTGTTGCTACCATGCTGTGTTGTCATGTGTTGCTGCCTTGTTATGGTGTTGTCTTAGGTCTCTCTTTATGTAGTGTTGTGTCTCTCTTGTTGTGACGTGTGTTTTGTCCTATATTTATTTTGTATTTATTTTTTTAATCCCAGGCCCCCGTCCCCGCAGGAGGCCTTTTGCCTTTTGGTAGGCCGTCATTGTAAATAAGAATTTGTTCTTAACTGACTTGCCTAGTTAAATAAAGGTTAAATTAATAAATAAATTACTATTTTCCAAAGTCAAGACAGAACTTAATTTATTGGTAAGACAGAGAGCAGAATTGGCCATTCATCGAGTTAGACTCAACCATTACTTCCACGGTAATCGTCCCAGTCATTTGTTGGCCAACAAGCTACGCAGTAATGATCAATTAGCTGAAATAGAAACTATGGAATCTGAAACAGAGGAATTACTATCAGAACCCAAATTAAATCAAAGATTCTCCCGCTTCTATAAAGAACTTTACACCATTCTAAATCCAAAGCAAGCCAGACTAAGTTCTTTGTAAAGGAATTAAGAAATGTTTTTCTCTCAATAGAGGAAGCCGCCTCACTGGGAACCCAAATCTCTATCGATGAACTCAAAAGAGCATTGGATAGCATGAATAAAGGCAAATCACATGGGTGGGATGGTATTTAAAATGTTGAAATCAATTAGGCAAACTATTGCTATTGCTCGAAATGAATAACAGCCATTTACAAAAAGGTTCATACAGCACAAATGTTGCTTTTATAAAAAAAAATAAGGGTGCTACCCAGTGTTCTCACTATCGCCACCCATCTTTGATAAACAGCGATATTAAACCAGTGTTCTCACTATCGCCCCCTATCTTTGATACTTTGATAAACACAGTTTTTCAAAATGTTGTCATCCCGTCTCGAGATTTACTTAACCAAATTGGTCCACATGGAACAAATGGGCTTGTTCATTTTTTATTAATTTTTTAATCCTTGGATAACCTCCGTGGACTATTACATATCTTAAATGCTTCATCAGAAACAACAGCTCCTTGGGCTGTTTTATCTTTCGATGCATAAAAAAAACTTTTGATAGACTAGAACGGTCATATCTATGGTCGGTCTTGGAACATATGGCAATTGGCTCCAATTTAATTTATATGATTAAAATACGATATGCCAATCCCTCAGTCATAGTTGTAACAAGAAATATTTTCTCTGCTCCTTTCAGAATCACTAGAAGTAGCAGACAAGGCGATCCAATTTCTCCTTTGCTATTTTTATTATCCATGGAACCCATTAATCTAAGGAAATAAAACCAATATCCCTCATATCTATTGATCACTTTATCTCATTATACACAGACAATATTTTACTATATCTAGACAATGTATCTCAAATCGCATTGAAGACCATAAGTCATTGGTGCCCAGGACCAATAGGGTCTAGTAGACCACATAAAAGTTTTCAAAATGTATTCACAGCATTACCATTGAGTCCGCTTAAAAATAATGAGGTCCACTGTTCTGAAGCACCGTATGTTTTGCTTACAGGTTAGCTTCTTTCTTGAATATTACTGCACAGCCAAACTATATTTAAAACTGCTTGATTGACATAAAATTGGACCAACCCGCGGCACTATAGTTGCTACATTTATTTTCCAAACTGTCACTACCATAGCAACCGTCTGCAGTTAGTACGTTTACATTTCCATGCTTGCGAGACCTGTACCAGAATATTGTTTATTGTTCCAGTGGTAGTTTTTTTTTTAACCTGTTGGGGCTAGGTGGCAGTATTGAGAATTTTGGAAAAAATATGTGCCCATTTTTAACTGCCTCCTACACCAACTCAGAAACTAGAATATGCATATTATTGTTCAGGTTTGGATAGAAAACACCCTAAAGTTTCTAAAACTGTTTGAATGGTGTCTGTGAGTATAACAGAACTCCTATGGCAGGCAAAAATCTGAGAAGGTTTCATGCAGGAAGTGGCCTGTCTGACAAGGAGTCGTTCTTCTTGCCTCTGTTTATTGAAGAGTAAGGATCTTAGCTGTAACGTGACAATTCCTAGGGCTCCAATAGGCTCTCAGAACCCGGGAAAAACCTGAACGATGACGAGGCAGCCTCAGGCTGAAACAGATTATCGCCTTTTCCAAGTGTCCCATTAGGTGACAATAGAACTAGGCGCGTGCGCGATTCGCCCCCGTGGAGTATTTTCATTCGGCTGTTTAGCTTATTGCAGATTCCCGGTCGGAATATTATCGCTTTTCTACGAGATAAATTGCATAAAAATTGATTTTAAACAGCGGTTGACATGCTTCGAAGTACGGTAATGGAATATTTAGAATTTTTTTGTCACGTTCTGCGCCATGCTCGTGACCGTGATTTACAATTCTGATAGTGTCTAGAACGCACGAACAAAACGTCGCTGATGGAACATAACGATGGATTATTTGGGACCAAACCTACATTTGTTATTGAAGTAGAAGTCCTGGGAGTGCATTCTGACGAAGAACAGGAAAGGTAAGACCATTTTTCTTATAGGAAATATGATTTTGGTGAAGGCTAATCTTGCCGGGTGTCTAAATAGCTAGCCCGTGATGGCTGGGCTATGTACTTAGAATATTGCAAAATGTGCTTCATCCGAAAAGCTATTTTAAAATCGGACATAGAGTGCATAGAGGAGTAATGTATCTATAATTCTTAAAATAATTGTTATGCTTTTTGTGAACGTTTATCGTGAGTAATTTAGCAAACTGTTAGTAAATTCCCCGGAAGTTTGCGGGGGGGTATGCTTTTTCTGAACGTCACATGCTAATGTAAAAAGCTGGTTTTTGATATAAATATGAACTTGATTGAACAGACATGCATGTATTGTATAACATAATGTCCTAGGTGTGTCATCTGATGAAGATCATAAAAGGTTAGTGCTGCATTTAGCTGTGATTTGGGTTTTTGTGACATTATATGCTAGCTTGAAAAATGGGTGTCTGATTATTTCTGGCTGGGCACTCTCCTGACATAATCTAATGTTTTGCTTTCGTTGTAAAGCCTTTTTGAAATCGGACAGTGTGGTTAGATTAACGAGAGTCTTGTCTTTAAATAGCTGTAAAATAGTCATATGTTTGAGAAATTGAAGTAATAGTATTTCAAACGTTTCAAAAATCGCGCCACTGGATTCAAGTGGCTGTTACGTAGGTGGGACAAATTCGTCAGAATGCAGTCCCACGACTTCTACTTCAATAACAAATGTAGGTTTGGTCCCAAATAATCCATCGTTATATCCAAACAGCGACGTTTTGTTCGTGAGTTCTAGACACTATCAGAATACTAAATCACGGTCTCGCGCATGGCGCATGGCTTGACAAAAAATTCCGAAATATTCCATTACCGTACTTCGAAGCATGTCAACCGCTGTTTAAAACCAATTTTTATGCCATTTATCTCGTAGAAAAGCAATAATATTCCGACCGGGAATATGCAATGAGCCTAAACAGCCGAATTAAATTTCTCCACAGGGGCGAATCGTGCACGCGCCTCATTCAAAGGTCCTCTGATCCGCCACTTACCAAAGGCGATAATGTGTTTCAGCCTGAGGCTGCCTCGTCAACCTTCAGGTATTTCCCGGGTTCTGAGAGCCTATCGGAGCCCTGGGAATTGTCACGTTACAGCTAAGATCCTTACTTTTCAATAAACAGATGCAAGACGCACGACTCCTTGTCAGACAGGGTACTTCCTGCATGAAACCTTGTCAGGTTTTTGCCTGCCATAGGAGTTCTGTTATACTCACAGACACCATTCAAACAGTTTTAGAAACTTTAGGGTGTTTTCTATCCAAACCTGAACAATACTATGCATATTCTAGCTTCTGAGTTGGTGTAGGAGGCAGTTAAAAATGGGCACATATTTTTTCCAAAATTCTCAATGCTGCCCCCTAGCCCGTACAGGTTAATGATAGCTCCTTGAATCTCTCAATTAATTAGAGACAATTACAGCTAATTTAATCAGAGACTTTCAAAAATATGTTGGCTCTTAGATGGCAGTTACTATTCGAAGTGATAAAGTTAGAATTAATCGACAGCGATAATTAATGGTACTAGTGAAGGAACAGAGGCCTGGACAAATACACTTGACCTTGTAAAGAAATAATCTCAGTGAAAGCCCAACTCATACCAATAAACAATCTATAAAGCCCAACTCACACCAATAAACAATCTATAAAGCCCAACTCATACCAATAAACAATCTATAAAGCCCAACTCATACATACAGTACATATACAGTGCCTTCAGAAAGTATTCACACCCCTTGACTTTGTCCACATTGTGGTGTTACAGCCTGAAATTAAAATGGATTCAATAGAGATTTTATGTCACTGGCCTACACACAATAATACCCCATAATGTCCAAGTGGAATTATGTTTTGGGACAAAATTCGAATAAATAAAAAAAACTGAACGGTACTGAGTCAAAAATTATACAACCTCTTTGTTAAGCCTAAATAAACAAGTCACAGTTGTTAATCAAGTTGCACGGACTCACTGTGTGCAACAGTGTTTAATATGATTTTTTTGACTACCTCATCTCTGTACCCCACACAATTATCTGTAAGGTCCCTCAGTTGAGCAGTGAATTTCGAACACAATCACAAAGACCAGGGAGGTTTTCCAATGGATGCCAGGAGAACGCTACCTGCCCTAATGCATAGTG
Source organism: Salmo trutta (assembly GCF_901001165.1). Classification (NCBI taxonomy): domain Eukaryota; kingdom Metazoa; phylum Chordata; class Actinopteri; order Salmoniformes; family Salmonidae; genus Salmo; species Salmo trutta. Next base: position 24,471,366 of record NC_042990.1, read on the forward strand.
CCAACTGTAAAGTTTGGTGGATGAGGAATAATGGGTCGGTCTAGGCCCCTTAGTTCCAGTGAAGGGAAATCTAAATGCTACAGCATACAATGTCATTCTAGACAATTCTGTGCTTCCAACTTTGTGGCAACAGTTTGAGGAAGGCCCTTTCCTGTTTCAGCATGTCAATGCCTACGTGCACAAGTCGAGGTTCATACAGAAATGGTTTGTCGAGATCGGTGTGGAAGAACTTGACTGGCCTGCACAGAGCACTGACCACAACCCCATTTGGGATGAATTGGAACGCTGACCAGAAGCCAGGCCTAAATGGAAGGTGGTTGGACGGAGACATTTTGGATGGGTGGGGTTGGGGGAATGGGATCGGAGGTTGTGGGTGGAGGCTCACTCACGTCTGTTTATTTTCCTTTACATACTACATTTTATATTCTTTTTTAACTCTGTAATATGATCATAATGATCAATACTTTGTTTTCATGTACCTTTTCTCAAATGTTTGTTACTTTTGAGTGGCAGCCCACAGGTGAATATAAACTAAATATGAAATTATATGATTTTCTATATTGTACCTGTAATCCACCACAATATATTTTTTAAGACCCCCCCCCCCCCAAAAAGTAAATCACAACCCCCCCCCCCCCCCACCAAGTCACGATTATTTCTGCTCTGGAATAGGAGTATCTCTATACACTCAGAACATTTGTGCAGTTTTCATACAGGTTAATATAAAAACATTCATCCACACAATATCAATTGCATGCATCACATTCACACACTACAATGCTTTTGACCTGACAACGTTCTGTATTTGATTGCCTTGTTAGATTACAGATATGATACACAGACATGATCCCAATAACGCTATGCCAATAAAGTCATCTAAAAGAGAGAACACACAGGTTGCATCAGGCAGACTCAAACTAAAGTAATCCCTGGTTAAGGTCTGTAACGCCGCATGTTGACATCATCCTTCCCATCTCTGTTTTCTTAGGTTTCATTCTTCTTTCGTCAGGACTCATCTGCTCAGGTCGGAAGATGACTTCATGTTAGTTGATCCTTCACTGACGTCAACATTATCACTGCTTCTTCTACCTACTCAGCAGGATATTCCTCTAGTCTGCTGTAGCCTTGGAAACCCAGGCTCCTAACAGTAGTTTGAGTGCCTGGGGAAGTAACGCCTCAGAGAAAATAGTCTGTAAGGTGGAGTTTGTTAAAGTCTAGATGGAAACTAGTGAAGGGTTCAGCCTATTAACATGAGAAGGGTCACAGCTGAGGTTAAGAAAAGGGAAGACTAAAACAAAGGTAAGTTCAATCAGATACATTGTTCAACTATCAAAACTGTCAGGACAGCCAAACTGAAGGAAGAGGGAATTTTGGCTTTCCTTTGACCCTTGGTCATATTTTGCACATGCTTACACAAAACAGGCTTACACGACTCCAACACCATCATTAAGTTTGCAGACGACACAACAGTGGTAGGCCTGATCACCGACAACGATGAGACAGCCTATAGGGAGGAGGTCAGAGACCTGGCCGGGTGGTGCCAGAATAACAACCTATCCCTCAACGTAACCAAGACTAAGTAGATGGTTGTGGACTACGGGAAAAGGAGGACCGAGTACACCCCCATTCTCATCAACTGGGCTGTAGTGGAACAGGTTGAGAGCTTCAAGTTCCTTGGTGTCCACATCAACAACAAACTAGAATGGTCCAAACACACCAAGACAGTCGTGAAGAGGGCACGGCAAGCCTATTCCCCCTCAGGAAACTGAAAAGATTTGGCATGGGTCCTGAGATCCTCAAAAGGTTCTACAGCTGCAACATAGAGAGTATCCTGACTGGTTGCATCACTGCCTGATATGGCAATTGCTCGGCCTCTGACCGCAAGGCACTACAGAGGGTAGTGCATACGGCCCAGTACATCACTGGGGCTAAGCTGCCTGCCATCCAGGACCTCTACACCAGGCGGTGTCAGAGGAAGGCCCAAAAAATTGTCAAAGACCCCAGCCACCCCAGTCATAGACTCTCTACTACCGCATGGCAAGCGGTACCGGAATGCCAAGTCTAGGACAAAAAAGGCTTCTCAACAGTTTTTACCCCCAAGCCATAAGACTCCTGAACAGGTAATCAAATGGCTACCCGGACTATTTGCATTGTGTGGCCCCCCCAACCCCCCTTTTTACGCTGCTGCTACTCTCTGTTTATCATATATGCATAGTCACTTTAACTATACATTCATGTACATACTACCTCAAATCAGCCTGACTAACCGGTGTATGTATGTAGCCTCGCTACTGTATATAGCCTGTCTTTTTACTGTTGTTTTATTTCTCTACCTACCTATTGTTCACCTAATACCTTTTTTTGCACTATTGGTTAGAGCCTGTAAGTAAGCATTTCACTGTAAGGTCGACACCTGTTGTATTCGGCGCACGTGACAAAAAAACTTTGATTTGATATATTGCATACCCACCGTTCTGTGCATAACTTGTCAGCGCTAGCTAAATCAACCAATCAAGTAACAATCTGGTATGGCAGCCGAGGGAGGATCTCTTAGGGACCTCCCCAGTTTTAAAAGTATAAAAATGGTATGACAACTTAGATTTTTGGAGAACGTCTCCATATGCTGAAGTATGCTTTACTGATTAAGAGCTGCTGAATAAAATTGTGTCGTCCTAAAGAAGGTCTGTTTGAGTATTCTTTGAGTCCGCCTGCCCTTCACTAGTGATGTGTTGCCACTATCAAACCAATCAACTATTTTGCATGTTTTTTATTATAATTTTTTTTTATGTGACTTGCATAAGATACAAAAGTAATGCTTCATAATAGGGCTGCATGATTAATCGAATTCTCATCGAAATTGCGATATTGACATCTGCAATATCCAAATCACAGAAGTCTGCAAATTTGCAATATTTTGAAACTCCACTTTATATAGTTGACTTCATTTGCTACTTGAGTTGTCCCTCTCCCCCTCGGCACACGTTGCTCCCACAAACAAGCCCCGCCCCGTCACTCAAGGAGCGCAGACTTGCAGTTCCAAGTTCGCTCTTCATGGTCATTGCATTGTCAATGCAACATATGTTGGTGACAATGCTGCTTTCCACTTTGCTTCTTAATATAAATCCACATACACTCTATAATTACACTATTAGGCTAGTTTGTGCATCTTACTCTCTGCAAATATCTAGTTAGTCAGCATTTTATTAGCAAGTTGTGGCCACAAGAATAGTCGCTAATGGTAATTGCTAGTTAGCCAAATACCCTGAGCCAGAGGAAACATAGCTAAGCTAGCGAATACAGTCTGATACCACTGGTGCTGTAGGCCTAGATCAGCATGTTGTTTGTGCAACAGTATGCATGTTATTCATCAGAGAGAAATAGGCTAAGCATGAATATGTTACATGAATCAGAGACAGTAGAGAAAAATGTAGCATCTATTCGAGTCTAATTAGGGTCCCCTGGGAAACACTGACCAACCCTTTGGCTCCTCCCCTGTCACAATAACTCCTCCCTGGCTTTTAAAAAAAAGGTGTTTTCATGCCAAACACAGTGTTCAAAGTGCCCACTGCATTCCAACCAAAGAATTTGAATAATTATTATATTCCCATGATTCCAACAGTTCACCCAAGTGTTCTGACCTATATCACAAGTAAAATTGCAAATCACAATATTTGGTAAAAAAAAAAAAATTCAATTTGCCCAAATCGTACAAGGAACAATCAAGGAAATATATATTCTACTCAGAGCCAATAAAATATGAGTGCTGAATGCCACCGCCTCTGACCGTTCAAACTATATATACAAACATCAACTTTGCCAGACTTCCATTAGTCGAGTGAACGAGACAGGATTTTGGGAAGACTTGCGACGACGTCAGACTAAAGGCTTCCTTCCGCATGCTTCCCATCCGAAACAGGTTGGAACAGTTTGTGACAGTAAGGATTCTTCAATTGAAGTGTTTGTTCATGAACACTTTTCACTTGATAAATACTAGACCAAACAGCTTAGTTTGATGTAAAATTCGCACGACTAAGATCTCATCGGACCTTCACATATTCGCAAACTCCAACCCATTCACAACAGTTAAACAGGCAGTGTTTAACTTATCTCCAAGTGTGGTATTCAGACTAGATCACCACACATTTTCACACAAGTCTTCCATTGACCTCATTCTCAAACCTATTTTTTTTTTTATCCCAGATAGAGCTATCAGTGACAATGAGCTCCAAACCCAGGTTGATCTGCTAACTGAATGGTGTGGGTGAGAGGCTAGGACCTCCACCAGATAATTTGCTCTCTGGCTCATTCACCACAACACTCACAGGCTGATAGCGTGTCATTGCTCATTATCTCTTCATTGGATAGGACTGACTTGGGTTTTGCTCATCTCAATCAGCCCTGCTAGGTCAAATAATACATCTGTTCAGCTAAACAATAATGTGTAAGAATACATTAAAACACACTGCAGAGATACTGACCAATCACAGCTTCTCGATTCTGCCTCTTCACGAAATCCCACAGATTACTGGTTGGAGGGGAGATGGGGGGAGGAGTCACTAGAAGACAAACAGAGTCAACAATGCTGACTATGCCACTTACCTCGCACTCATTGCGAGTATGCACAAACACACACAGCTAATTGTAACAGCGAACAAGGATCCAAATAAACACACTCAAAACTACCGACTACGCCACACACACACACACACACACACACACACACACACACACACACACACACACACTCGCATGTACCACAAACTCAAAACATGAACACACCTTTAGTTTTTTCTTTCACAGTCTGAGTATTGGTCTTCTTTTCAGGTGTTTTACAAGTCTCAGGCTTTTTACCATGCTTTCTTTTGGTCTCTCTATTGCTGGCTCTACTGGCCACTATACTAACAGCTCTACAGGTCTGTCTCTCCATGTCTGTGCTAGTCTCTCTCTCATTCTCCTTAACATTCTCTGTACTGGTCGTTTTCCCAGTGTCTTTGCTGGTCTCATGGACTGTCATGTTTCTAGTCTTACTCCCTAACTTTTTGACAGTCTCTGTACTGGTGTCTTTTTTGTCAGTCTCCATCTCTTTCTCCTTGATTATCTTTTCTGCCTCCTTATCTTTCCCTCTGCTCCTGCTGTCCTTTCTGGTTTCCTGACTAGCTTTTGTTATTGTGACTCCGCCAGTGCCTTTACTGGTTTCTCCGCCAGTGCCTTTACTGGTCTCTCCGCCAGTGCCTTTACTGGTCTCTCCGCCAGTGCCTTTACTGGTCTCTCCGCCAGTGCCTTTACTGGTCTCTCCGCCAGTGCCTTTACTGGTCTCTCCGCCAGTGCCTTTACTGGTCTCATGGACTGTCATGTTTCTAGTCTTACTCCCTAACTTTTTGACAGTCTCTGTACTGGTCTCTTTTTTGTCAGTCTCCATCTCTTTCTCCTTGATTATCTTTTCTGCCTCCTTATCTTTCCCTCTGCTCCTGCTGTCCTTTCTGGTTTCCTGACTAGCTTTTATTATTGTGACTCCGCCAGTGCCTTTACTGGTCTCTCCGCCAGTGCCTTTACTGGTCTCTCCGCCAGTGCCTTTACTGGTCTCTCCGCCAGTGCCTTTACTGGTCTCTACGCCAGTGCCTTTACTGGTCTCTACGCCAGTGCCTTTACTGGTCTTTCTCTTAGTCTCTCTGCCAGTGTTTGTACTGGGGTCACTGCAGGTTTCTTTGCCAATGCGTTTGTCCACTTCCACCCCAGTCTCCTGGATCATTTGAATGGTTTCTGGGGTGGCCTCTCTGTCCATCTCGGTCTCATTGTCTTTGTCAGTCTCTTTCCTGGTCTGTTTCTCCTCTCCTACAGATGTAGGGGCAGGTTCTAGGGTAGCCTGGCTCTGGTCTCTGATCGAACTGGAGGGAACTAAGAAACAGCAACATCATATCCACCTTCATCACTACCTCCAATGTTAGATGTCTAGTTGATGTGTTACCCTCTTCCTCCCTTCCCACCAACCTCTCCCTCCCCTCTAACTCACCCAGTTTCTTGCCAGGTGGTAGCAGGGGCATCAGTTCTCCCATGTTCCCTCTCTTCTTGATCGCCTTCAAGATCACTAAGGCTACAGAATACAGAGTTAATCACTCACACAAACAAAGGTGACGAAACAAATGTATACACACACACACACACACACACACACACACACACACACACACACACACACACACACACACACTGACCTCTCTCGTAGATGACTGACTCCCCGATGTAGCGTTGCAACATCATGAACTTATAAAGGGATAGAGGGAGAATGAGAGAGTGAGGGAAGAGGGATGAGGACAATGCATCACTACAGGGTATAACTGCAGGTTTTTTGTGGTGGTTTGGAGTGTTTTACCTGGACACGTCTGGTGGAGTGTGTGTGTGTGATACCTGTAGACGCCCCATGGCATGTATTTTCTCAGCCTGTTGTGCCAGGTCCAGCAGTATTTCGCTCCTCCTCTCATCAGACTCCTCTACCTCTTTCACAGAGCCTGGATGGGCACGCTCCTACACACACAGACTTGTATAAGAGGGCTGTAATAGGCTTTTTTGTTGTTGTGTTGGAGCAACAAATGGGTAAATCTGTGTGTGTATATTTACCAGGAACGTGGTGATGTGTTCATAGCTGTGTATGTGAGCGATGCTGAGTCCGTCTGACAACTTCCTCTCACACAGCAAACACAGGAAGCCCCAGCCTGGAGACGAGGGCCCGGCCCTAGTAACGCTGTACTGAACCAGGAACTGCAGACCTGAGAGAGAAATAAAACATTTTTTTAGTTATTGACCTGAACACAGAGGTGAGGGGTAATTCTGATGGGAACTACTTTCTCTAGGTCTAACTGTGTATCTTTAAAACGGGTAAAACAAGCTTCCCCTTTGTTTTATGCTTAAATAGAGGGTATGTCATGGTCTTGTTAATGGCTTAACTTCTTGCGGATTAGTGGGATGCTAATTTCCGGTGAAATTGCAGAGCACCAAATTTAAATTAAACTATACAAATTAAACTATAAATATTCAACTTTCATGAAATCACAAGTGCAATACATCAAAATAAAGCTTAACTTGTTGTTAATCCAGCCACCGTGTCAGATTTCAAAAAGGCTTTACGGCGAAAGCAAACCATGCGATTATCTGAGGACAGAACCCAGCACACAAATGCATAACAAATCATTTTCAACCAGGGAGTTGCAACACGAAAGTCAGAAATAGCGATATAATATATACCTTACCTTTGAAAATCTTCTTCTGTTGGCACTCCAAAACGTCCCACTTACATTACAAATGGTCCTTTTGTTCGATAAAGTCCTTCCTTATATCCATAAAAACTCAGTTTAGCTGGCGCGCTTCAGTCAATAATCCACTCGGTTTCCCTCCTTCAAAATGCATCCCAAACGTTACCAATAAACTTATCCAAACAAGTCAATCAACGTTTATAAATCAAACCTTTAGGTACCCTAATACGCAAATAAACAATACAATTTAAGACAGAGAATTGTTATTGTCTTTACCGGAGAAAAATACCAAAGAACGCGCTCTCATTCACACACTTGGAAACACTACAGCCAAAATGGGAGCCACCTAGAAAAACTACAATTTCTGGCTAATTTTTCCAAAAACCAGCCTGAAACTCTTTCTAAAGACTGTTGACATCTAGTGGAACCCCTAGGAACTGCAATCGGGCACGATTTCGCCCTATTATAAAAGGATGCATTTTTTGGGGGGGAGAGATGGTTTGTCCTCGGTGTTTCGCCTGCCATTTCAGTTCTGTTATACTCACAGACATTATTTTAACAGTTTTAGAAACTTTAGTGTTTTCTATCCAGATCTACTTATATGCATATCTTATTATATGCATATCCTAGCTTCTGGGCCTGAGTAGCAGGCAGTTTACTTTGGGCACGCTTTTCATCCGGACGTCAAAATACCGCCCCCTATCCCAAAGAAGTAATTAAATAATAAATATGGTTTAAGACTTGTGATTAGAAAATCTCTTCCAATGGACAACTGGTTTCCATAATGTATTTACTATCTTTTTGGAACAGGATTTATTATGAACACTTGTTTGTATTCCATAGGTTTAGGACAAAAGAGACTCCTCTCTTTAACGTATAAAAGGATGTTTGAGATGTCGAAGTTATATGCTATGTGTATGCTCTGTGTATGTATCTTTAAGTAGTCTTGAATAGTGTTTGTCGTTTGTTCTTTGAGTCTTGATGGTTATGAAGATACCGAGAACAAAACGACAAGCACTTGAATCCAAATCAAGATTTTCTTAACGATCAGCCAGGAAGAGCAGTATAGAAGTAGCATACAAACTGAGTCTCCTCCACCATAACCTATGGAGTCCATGCAATTAATACTAATATATCTAAAGGACAGAGCACCATATAAAAAGGTAAGGAAACTAAATGCATATGTAAACCACATATTCCCTTGGACCCAGGATATTCTAACACTGAAGTCATTCAGAGGACAGACTGTACTGTGCAGTATGTGAGTGGTCCAACAGGATTCAGAGGCCTTGTTACATACATCAGTAACACAAAAAGGATACAGAGGCACAGATGGTAAAACGGATATTTCCACAAAGCTATAGTGGTTAATACCCATCAGAGGGTAAGGTAAGAACCTCCACAATAAACACTTACTGTTTGTATAGCATTTGTATGTCCACTTCCTAGATGTCCACTTTGTCTAATTTCTGTATGCCTGCTTTCTGTGTCTGCTTCCACCTCCATTTTACCATGTTTTTACTTAGTTTAAACCCTTCAGATTCTGTTTTCATTTGGTCTGCACTCACCCAGCATAGGAATCCTCCGGTCTTTGTTTTTCAGATGGGCGGAAAACGTCAGCGGCCTGTCAACTACAGGATAACACAGACAGAGACAAAATCTTAAGAGCCCTGAATGCTCTGCTTATGACACCAGAGAAACTTTACGATGAACATCTACTAACCTTTTAGATAACGATGGAAGTTCTTGAGTCTCTTCATGGCTTGAGGATGAGAGTGAGCGAGCGCAAGAGAGAACAGACAGAGGACATGAATGCAGGGGATGCTAGACTTTCGGCAGTTGATGATCCAGCCTACCTACGGAGGAAGAGACTGCTAGATGCCCAATGAAGAGCGTCGGGCCTGTCTATCCGACTGGCACTTCTCCCTCCCTGTACCGTCGACGCACCCTCCACTACAATTATGAACTGCATCAACGCTATCAGCATCAACCTTATAAGCTGTGGAAGACCAACGCCTAAGACTGAACCTGCCACAACCATACATATGTTTTTAAAAGTCTCTTTGAGATTCCCTTTGTAATGAAATGCGCTACATAAAATAAATCTATAATTATTTTTAGTGGGGTGATGTCTTACCAGAGGAGTAGGAGGACATCTTAATGCTGTGGAAAACACTGGCAGGAATATCAAACACCTGGGGGAGAGGGGGCAAGAAATGGAATGAGACCATAAATCTTCACATCTCCAGAGCAACTTCCCTTCTCCCCCCATCCTTCCCTACCTTCAGAACATTGTCTCTCTCTCCTCGGACTCTCTCCTCCTCCCAGGCCAGAGTCTTCAGGACCTCCAGGCCCATCTCTGTCCCCCACCCGAATGGCAGACACTGCGGACTCTGGTACATCTGATACAGAGAGATAGGGCACCCACTTTCAACTAACTACAATGTATACACAGACTATATAAAGCATCAATAATGCTTCATAAGCACAACATAGATGTTAGAAAAATCATTTACAAGCAGCCATAGCCATAAAGGGTGATATAAAAAGCAACACACATACACACTGACCAGAGTGCGTCGAAGGTGGAGTGTGGAGGTGAGGTGAGTCATGACGAGATGGGCGGGGATTATCTCCTGACAGGTGTGACACAGGTAGAAGGGCGTTTTCCAACACTCAGTACTCACACACATCACCAACAGACAGACACCTGGGAAATGGAGTCCGTCAGAGTACAGTATGTATGGTAGCGCAACTGGGACAAAACAGAGCATAATAATATTTAATATTAACGTCTGATATTTTTCTGAAAAGAGGGCACCTCTTTACCAATAATTGGTTCGGTTCTTTCTGGGTTCCGGAAGTACTCATACAAGGTAAAGGATGGGATGCAGGCTATACCAACGGCAGAGAGAAGGGAAGGAAGAATGTTGTCAGTGACCTTGATGGCCAGTAGAACTGGACAATGAGATGAACGTATTAAAACATATACATTTCATTGGAGTCAGAAAACTCACCTTTACTGTCCTCGTCCCCTGAGAAGGAAGAAAAAAAAGAGAAAGAGTTTGTTCATCTAGTCACTCTTCTTATGTTTTATAAACAATGTAACTCTCAAAAGATATATAGTATGATGGGGCAACGATGCAGTAGTTGATTTTTTTTATGGTTGGTGATCAACATCACTAGTACCTGGTCCAAAGATATCTCCTAGCATCTTCTTGTGTTTCCAGTGACGCACATGTAACTTGTACTGCGACACAAACTCACATACCACGTTGCAGTCCTGAAGTGGATACAGAGATGCACACACACACACAATTGATGAGCCTCCTGTTCCTCAGAGTGTGTGGGAGAGGGTTTAAGTATTTCCAGATGTAGAGATGTAAAGTAAACATGTTGAGCAGCCACCATTCCAACATTACAGAGAGGAGGCATGTCACCAGTCCTGGAGCAGGACCTTTACCTGGGGTTAAGTACTGAAGGACACTTAACCCCAGGTAAATTAGAAATTGTGGCTACAGTGTGGTGTGAGGAACAGTATTCCTCACCTGACAGTGCAGTCGACAGGTCCCTCTCTGGCTAGTAGCTGTGGTAACAACTGGAGCAGTACTTGCTGTAGCTACAGTCTCAACAGCTGTAGGTGTGACATAGGTCTTCTCTGGGCTTGACTTGGGCTCCATAAGAACAGCCTCGGCAACGGTAGTCATGGTAACATCTTTGGTAATCTTTGACCCTTCTGAGAAAGGAACTAAAGAAGATCCAGACAGAGACATCAGAGAGCGTTCCAGAGTCCCTGACTGGCACAACTCTAAACAGAGAAAAAGAAGGGGGTAACACCTGATTTGGATAGTCCTGATTGGCCATCTGCAGAGCATCTAGATGGACTTACTATCAACAAAAGATCTGTTGATAAGCAACTGCTTGGTAAGGTTACGGTTAAGAATAAGGGTTAGGGTTAAGGTTAAGGTTAGGGCTAGGCTAAGAGTTAAGTTTAGGGTTAGGATAAGGGTTAGCTGGACTATCCAAATAAAGTGTTACCGAAGTGGGAGAGGGGACATTGAGATCACTTGGCCAAACACCAACCACAGAGCAGAAGTAGGAACAGAGAGAGAGAGGATCAGGAGTACTGCCATGAAAAGGCACAATCTGAAACATTCACTTAAACTGATTGATGATGTATATTTTCTATACATCATCATACTTTACTTTGACTATTCTACATCAGCACATTCCACTCTCCATAAACTCCTCCACATGCCCCCTTCCAGATCTGGAAACCCCCTCTAACTCATTCTGCTATACATGGTATGTCCTGTATAGGACCACTCCGATGACTTCTCTGCTCTAGCAAACCTGGGGTGCTTTAACTTCTTTGGGATAGGGGGCGGTATTTTGACGTCTGGAGAAAGCGTGCTTCCCACTGATCCGCAAGAAGTTAAGCCTCAGCCTTAAGTAAACCAAGCATTCAGGTAGGGTGTGAGTGTGTTGTGTCATGGACGTTTTAAAAAGGGGTTGATTTCGCCTCGCTTTTAGCCAACTTTAGCCAATTAGCGTCAGTGCTTGACTGAGGTGAGATCAGACCGCTACTCTTTAGGGAACGGGAGATACCTAGTCAGTTGTCCAACTGAAATGTGTCTTCCGCATTTAACCCAACCCCTCTGAATCAGAGGTGCCTTAAATCGACATCCACGTCTTCGGTGCAAGGGGAACAGTGGATTAACTGCCTCGCTCAGAATGACAGATTTTTACCTTGTCAGCTCGGGGATTCGATCCAGCAGCCTTCTGGTTACTGGCCCAACGCTCTAACCACTAACCGGAGCTTCCGATGTGCAACCGCAATAAAGTTATTTAGAGGTTGAATATTCAGACTTGCCGCTCTATTGGGGATAGTTAGGGACCATCAATAAATTACACAATGTACATGGGACAATCTTTTCACACCTTTCAGTTCTAATGAAATTATTTCAATATTTGATTACAAATTTTTACAATTTGCAGTTGGTGAGGTTTCTAAGTAAGCGAAATTTGCCGCTATCGAATTTAGAAAATATTGTCCCATTTACATTGTGTTATTTATTGACGGTCCCCAACTAGACCAATAGAGCTGCATCTCTGTTGAATATCCAACTTCCAATGTTACCACAGTCGGTGTAAGCTCTGAGAGAAAACTTAAGCATTCACCCAGGGTTTATTCAATATTATAAACTGGGTGGTTCGAGCCCCGAATGCTGATTGGCTGACAGCCGTGGTTTATCAGACCATAAACCACGGGTATGACGAAACATTTCTTGTTACTGCTCTAATTACGTTGGTAACCAGGTTATAATAGCAATAATGCACCTCGGGGGTTAGTGGTATATGGCCAATATACCACGGCTAAGGGCTGTATCCAGGCACTCCGTGTTGCGTTGTGCATAAGAACAACCCTTAGCTGTAGTATATTGGCCATATACTCTCTTAGACCACACCCCCTCGTGCCTTATTGCTTAAGTGACCTGCGCAGGGGAGACCTTTTCTGGACGCAGCCAGCATTGGACTCTCTTAGACACAATTACAGTTTAGCTTATACAGGCAGGGAACATCTGGTTTAGATTAGAGGTCGACCGATTAATCGGCATGGCCGATTAATTAGGGTCGATTTCAAGTTTTCATAACAAATCGGTAATCTGCATTTTTGGAGGACGATTACATTGTATTCCATGAGGAAACTGTGTGGCAGGCTGACCACCTGCTACGTAAGTGCAGCAAGGAGCCAAGGTAAGTTGCTAGCTAGCATTAAACTCATTTTATTAAAAAAAACTATCAATCAATCATAATCACTAGTTAACTACACATGGTTGATGATATTACTAGGTTAACTACCTTGTCCTGCGTTGAATATAATCAATGCGGTGCCTGTTAATTTATCATCGAATCACAGCCTTCTTTGCCAAACGGGGGATGATTTAACAAAAGCGCATTCTCGAAAGAAAAAGCACAATTGTTGCACGAATGTACCGAACCATAAACATCAATACCTTTCTTAAAATTAATACACAGAAGTATATATATATATATTTTTAAAACCTGCATATTTACTTAAAAGAAATTCATGTTAGCAGGCAATATTAACTAGGGAAATTGTGTCACTTCTCTTGCGTTTATTGCACGCAGAGTCAGGGTATATGCAACAGTTTGGGCCGCCTGGCTCGTTGCGAACTAATTTTCCAGAATTTTACCTAATTATGACATAACATTGAAGGTTGTGCAATGTAACAGCAATATTTAGACTTAGGGTTGCCACCCGTTCGATAAAATACGTGGAAAATTACATAATTAGTCATGCTATCCCATGTTTTACTGTTTAAAGAATTGTCTCGTAATATGCTAGAGTTTTTTCTAACTTGATACAAACTTGTCTTTGTGGGACTGGGTCATGAGACTGGGCGTATAGCTAAGGTTCGCTTCGGTGCGACCGCAGCATGTGACATCCCGTGTGTTTACTATCTACAGAAAGTCACATGTATGGAAACTTGCAGAAAAGAGCACATTATAGTGTTTTGCTGTTGTGAATGCAGTTAGCCTGAGGGCTCAACCAGCTATCTTAAATCTAAACAGACAACTAATTGCCTTTTTACACACCATCTGCTGACTGCCACGTATACAAAAAGGATGTGCTTCTCTATAAAAGCTGAGAACACTGTTCGTTGAGCTTTTTTTTGCAAATCTTATAAGTGTTTGAAAGAATCTGCAGTCTCTCTTCCTATAGAATTGCTACCACACAAGTCATCAGCATCTGGCTATGACTAGCATTCCTCAGAGACGAGGTCTACCCCAAACTATTAAATAAAATGTCTTATTATATTCTGTCTTGGTTGTCATTCAGTTAAGCCTGTACTCGATTGAACTATCATTTATGTATATGACTACTATAGATGCCACATAGGCAGCTTTCAACTGGAAAATTTAGAGCAGTTCCTCTTCTCGCCCTGTGAGCTAGTCAGGTAGTGTGTACGGCACATTCGTCCAGAGCCACGTACCCTGAACCAGCTCACAGTAGATCTTGTGACATTGTACTCTGCAGGTAGTTAAAACCTAAAGCCTTATTTATGTTTCATAGTGCTTTTAGAGGCCACGTAAAGTGTTGAACATACATTGAGGCCAACGTCAGGGGGAGAGAGAAGTTATGGAATACCATTAACAGAGACTAGTTAGATAACACCTTCTGCAACCCAGCAAATTTAGCAGAACTTTGTTTACAAAGCACTCCAGTAACATCCTGAATATATCCTCCAAACATCCTGAATACACCCCAGGGTGAATAAACAGCTTCCATCCCCAGGCCATCAGACTGTTAAAACAGTCATCACTAGCCGGCCTTCGCACACTACCCTGCCCTGAACCTTAGACACTGCCACGACCCACCACCCGGTACCCTGCCCTGAACTTTAGACTGCTGCTCTATGTACATAAAGTCATTGAACACTGGTCACTTTAATAAAATGTTTACGAACCGTTTTAACATTTCAACAGTGCATTCGGAAATGTTTCAGACAATGACTTTTTCCACATTTTGTTACAAAAAAAGTTTCTCAATCTACACACAATACCCCATAAAGACAAAGCAAAAACAGGTTTAGAAATTTTTGCTAATGTATAAAAAAATAATAACATTTACATAAATATTCAGACCCTTTACTCAGTACTTTTAAGCACCTATTGGCAGCGATTACAGCCTTGAGTCTTCTTGGGTATGACGCTACAAGCTTGGCACACCTGTGTTTGGGGAGTTTCTCCCATTCTTCTCTGCAGATCCTCTCAAGCTCTGTCAGGTTGGATGGGGAGCGTCGCTGCACAGCTATTTTCGGGTCTCTCCAGATATGTTAGATCAGGTTCAAGTCCAGGCTCTGGCTGGGCCACTCAAGGACATTCAGAGACTTGTCCAGAAGCCACTCCTGTGTTGTCTTGTCTGTGTGCTTAGGGTTGTTGTCCTGTTGGAAGGTGAACCTTCACCCCAGTCTGAGGTCCTGAGCACAATGGAGCAGGTTTTCACCAAGGATCTCTATACTTTGAAAACCACCACTATGCTTAAAAACATGGAGATTGGTACTCGGTAATGTGTTGTATTTGCCCCAAACATAACACTTAGTAGTCAGGACAAAAAGTGAATTGCTTTGCCACATTTTTTGCAGTATTACTTTAGTGCCTTGTTGCAAACAGGATGCATGTTTCAGAATATGTTTTATTCTGTACAAGCTTCCTTCTTTTCACTCTGTCAGGTTAGTATTGTAGAGTACCTATAATGTTGTTGATCCTTCCTCAAGTCTCTCCTATCACAGCCATTAAACTCTAACTGTTTTAAAGTCACCACTGGCATCATGATAAAAATCCCTGAGCAGTTTCCTTCCTCTCTGTCAACGGAGTTAGGAAGGACGCCTGTATCTTTGTAGTGACAGTGTATCAATACACACCCAATCAAAAGTGTAATGAATAGCTTCACCAGGCTCAAAGGGATATTCAACGTCTGCTTTTTATTTTATTTTTCCCCATCTACCAATAGCTGCCCTTCTTTGCGAGGCATTGGAAAACCTCCCTGGTCTTTGTGGTTGAATATGTGTTTAAAATTCACTGCTCAACTGAGGGACCTTACAGATGTACATGTGGGGTACAGAGATGAGCTGGCCATTAAAAAAAAAATGTAAACCCTATTATTGCACAGAGTCCATGCAACTTATTATTTGACTTGTAAAGTTAAGTGGGGCAGCAGGTAGCCTAGTGGTTGGGCCAGTAACCGAAAGGTTGCTAGTTAAATAAAAGGTTCAATCTAAAAAAATTCAAGCACATTTTTACTCCTGAAATTATTTAGGCTTGCATAACAAAAGGGTTTGAATACTTATTGGCTCAAGACATTTCAGGTTCTCATTTAATTAAATTTGTAAAAGTAAAAAAACAACATAATTCCACTTCTACATTACGGGGTATTGCTACTCCTTTTACACATTACGGGGTATTGCTACTCCTTTTACATTACGGGGTATTGCTACTCCTTTTACATTACGGGGTATTGCTACTCCTTTTACATTACGGGGTATTGCTACTCCTTTTACATTACGGGGTATTGCTACTCCTTTTACATTACGGGGTATTGCTACTCCTTTTACATTACGGGGTATTGCTACTCCTTTTACATTACGGGGTATTGCTACTCCTTTTACATTACGGGGTATTGCTACTCCTTTTACATTACGGGGTATTGCTACTCCTTTTACATTACGGGGTATTGCTACTCCTTTTACATTACGGGGTATTGCTACTCCTTTTACATTATGGGGTATTGCTACTCCTTTTACATTATGGGGTATTGTGTGTAGGCCAGTGACAAATCTATTTAACCCATTTTAAAAATTCAGGCTGTACAAAAATTGGGAAAAAGTCAAGGGGGTTCTGACGATTCTGTGCTTCTACCTTTTGAAGAAGGCATAGCTACACCTTTTATATTCATATACTACATGGCCAAAAGTATATGTGGACAACCCTTCAAATTAGCAGATTAGGCTATAAAACCGAGCACACAGCCATGCAATCGCCATAGACAAACATTGGAAGTATAATGGCCCGTACTGATGAGCTCAGTGACTTTCAACGTGGCACAGTCATAGGATGCCACCTTTCCAACAAGTCAGGTCGTCAAATTTCTGCCCTGCTAGAGCTTCCCCAGTCAACTGTAAGTGTTGTTATTGTGAAGTGGAAACGTCTAGGAGCAACAACGGCTCAGCCACGAAGTGGTAGGCCACACAAGCTCACAGAACTGGACCGCCAAGTGCTGAACCGCGTAAAAATCGTATGTCCTCGGTTGCAACACTCACTATCGAGTTTCAAACTGCCTCTGGAAGCAACGTCAGCACAAGAACTGTTTGTAGGGAGCATCATGAAATGGGTTTCCATGGCCAAGCAGCCACAGATCACCATGCAAAATGCAAAGCGTCGGCTGGAGTGGTTTAAAGCTTGCCAGCATTGGACCCTGAAGCAGTGGAAACGCGTTCTCTGGAGATTATGAATCACGCTTCACCATCTGGTAGTCCGATGGATGAATCTGAGTTTGGTGGATGCCAGGAGAACGCAACTTGCCCCAATGCATTGGGCCAACTGTAATGTTTGGTGGGGAGGAATAATGGTCTGGGACTAATTTACATGGTTCGGGCTAGGCTCCCTAGTTCCAGTGAAGGGAAATCTTAACGCTAGAGCATACAAGCCTAAGGTCACCATGTGCAATGCCAAGCGTCGGCTGGAGTGGTGTAAAGCTCGCCGCCATTGGATTTTAGACAATTCTGTGCTTCCATTTTTTGCCAACAGTTTGGGGAAGGCCCTTCCTGTTTCAGCATGACAATACCCCAGGCACAAAGCAAGATGCATAAAGAAATAGTTTGTTGAGATCGGCGTAGAAGAACTTGGCCTGCACAGAGCCCTAACCTCAACCCCATCGAACACCTTTGGGATGAATTAGAACTGCGACTTTGAGCCAGGCATAATCGCCCAACATCAGTGCCCGACCTCACTAATGCTTGTGGATGAATGGATGGCCAAAAGTATGTGGTCATGTAGTGTATATATTTATATTCTGGACTCAGTGATTGCTCGTTCTGATAGGTCTTAAAATGTGTTCTTTTTGTTTTATTTTTAGATTGTGTGTACTGCATTGGACCTGCGATAACATCTGCAAAACTGTGTATGTGACCAATAAACTTTGATTTGAGGGTGACTGAGCAAGAGGCAGAAGTCATACAAATAGAGAGAGGAATAGAAATGGAACAGAGTTCGAGATGTGCTTTTCAACATGGCAGCATGCGAAACCATTCCTTCCCAGTACGTACCCAGTTTGTCTCCAGGTGTAATGCTGGTCTTAAGGCTGCCCTCCTTAAGATCTCTCCTAATGGTCTGCAACTTCCTCAGAGCTACACACAGCAAACACATGTCAGTGTGTGTGAGAGATAGAGACCCTGCAGTGTGTACACACATTTAAGAATCAAAATATGTATGTATGATTGACATTTTTTCAACAGGTGTGGGTTGCTGAAACAGTTGCTGAAAGAGCAGTTGGCTGGATTCCACCCCATGCTGCAGCAGTATACGTGTTCCGGAGACAGAGGCTTAGATCACATGGATTCATTATTTTAAAGAGTGCGTTTGTATGCGTGTCTACTCACCCTCTGTGTAGACAGAAAACTCAACTGAGGAGAACGCTGCTGGTTCCAACACAACTTGCTGTAACAGACGGACAAACCATTAGGCTATCAGTCAGATTGATTCAATTATTGGTTTGGGGGTGCAGTCAACAGATAGGGGTGTGGTATTGTTCACCTGTATCTCCTTATTGGCTGACTGACTGATGTCTTGCGCCTGATTGGCCAGGTCCAGGATCATGGAGATGAACCTGCAGCTGTACTCTTTATAACAGTCCTTCATCAGGAGGGTGGAGGGGTGACACACCTTCTACACATACAGAGATAGTCAAGAAATACCAGTAGAGGGTGTAACATACACGCCAGACTCACACTTGGAGCGGTAATGAGCGATGAAGTAGTTGATACACCATCTCACGGGTGTATCCTTCAAAAAGCACGCATGAAAATAAATTTGTGGTTAGCTAACGTCGAAGCTTGCTTGCAAGAGCTTGCCCTCTTCCGATTGGCTATCATGCGGTCGCTTCGCTGCAATTTGCATAATATTGGAAATGCAGAACATTGGTTGCTTGCTCTCTTGTGGTTGACCTTTAAGTCGATGTGCGTCTGTCCTCCTCTCCTTTCATTGAAAATGACTGGTTGCTGGTAGCAGATTCTTACCAAGTGTGAGTCCCCAGATACACACAAACACAGTTACTTACGAAGTACCAGTAGAGGTGGTCGAAGCTGATTGTGTGTTTGATGACCCTCCGTGAGGGGACGGGGAGGCGACAGAGCTGACAGAGGTAGGATCTCCTTTGGTCATGCCCTTCACAGCAGTACTCCACCAGGTGCTGTAGACCTACAGGTCACAGGTAACGGATCAGAAGTTAGGGGGAGTCACTGACACAGAGGTGCGTTCAACAAGGGAAATAGTTTGTGAACATTGGCTAACGTTAGCGAACATATTCCATTTGTTTTGTGTTGGTCGCAACCGTTCGCTAACAGTCGGAGAAGATACTGTACGGCGAACGTAAGTGTCTGTTTCGGATCTAAACTACCGCTAAAAATAATCAAGTGGCCATGTAGATTTTTAGCTAAGTAGTTTTCAGTTTGAATATTGTCGCTAAAAAGCAACAGTAATCCTTAGAAAATGTAGCTGTTTGATGTTTCTCCGTAACATTTCAGAATGTTCATTCAAAAATCGTTCGACTGAAATTGTTACTCTGGCTACATGTTCACTGCAAAAAAATGTTTTAAACTCGCCTCAGGTTTATGCTCTGACAAGTGAAGGGTTAAAGTTGATTTTGGGTGTCTTCTAAAGACCCCCACCATTGACTTTGTTGTTATTAATTTGCTTATGTGCCATTGTATTTATGCTCACTGTATAGCTGAATATTGAGGCCTGTGTGTCTAGCTCTCTGCTAAAACCTGCAGCCCCGCGTCTGTGAGAAAAGGGACTGTCTACACTAAATATTCATGAAAACAAAAATATGTTTAATTCAAGGTTAGGGTTAGCAGTGTGGTTAAGATTAGGTTTAAAATCTGATTTTATGACTCTGGCTGTACCAGCTAGTGACCACTGCAGAGCTGCCTCCAGAACAAGATTCATGATGAAAAACGCTAACCTGCGTCGGACACTCACTACTTTATTGATGTCGACCTAAGATGTTATCAATCATGTTTACATCAATAGTTACTGTATTTGATGTTATGAAAATGAAACAAAAGTATGACTTGTTTTGACTGGGTTCGAACATGTTCTAGCCATGCTGATATGTGCAGAGGCAGTGTTAGTGTGCTGTGAACAGAGACATCTGAACTAAACTAGGAAGTCGTCGACTGATCCTTCATCTCCATTTGGCAACCCAATAGCTGGGGGATGGCCATTTCCTACACTATGTAGCAGTGGTTATTAGTGTTGTCACTATACCAGACTTTTTACATGGATCCCAGGTTGATGGGAACTGACTAGGTTTCACTATATGCGTGTCTCTAACAAAAGAAAACACTTCTCCCTCTATCTATTTGGGCACGTCATATAGTATTATGTTCATTGTGTTGGTGTTAGGTAACTCTTCTCGGGAATTACAAGCCTCGTTGCACTGGTCATGGAAAACGAAGACAATAACATGCATGACCGTCATTATCTAGAAGCTATGCTGATAAAGAAGTGATCATATAACTGATGTTTCTGTGCTGACCAATGAGAATGTACATGTGTAAGTTGACAGTATATAAGGAGATGTAAAACTTAGGTTTGGTAAATAAACTAATTGGATTCAAGCATTTGTCATAAACTTGTTCAATATTTGAATTACCATCACACCCCTACAAAAGGTTTAGTATCATGATATCAAAACGATACCACAGATTTTTACCACTTGTTTTAGGTTTTCGCTCAATTATTTATTTTTTAGAGAAAAAAAAAAACAATAAATGTCCACAACAACACTTAAACCACATCAGGAGACTTCTGGGAAAAATCTAAATATTGATGTTTGAGTGTAGTTACCTTTTAATTTAAGAGGCATGAACCAAGCACTGTTTGGTTAGCAGTGCTTCTGTAGCGCACATGTGATGGAGTATGCAAAACAAATGCCCACTGGATTGATGCAAATTATTATTATTTTGCCAGGTAGGCATAGGCTAATTTGTACTTAAATTTTGTGGAAAACCTTTCCATCTACCTGAATAATTATTATTTAACTAGGCAAGTCAGTTAAAAAAAATATATATTATTTCCAATGACGGCCTACCCAGGCCAAACCCTCCCATAACCCGGATGACGCTGGGCCAATTGTGAGCCACCCTATTAGCATCACTAACGGCTACACAAAGTGTTATATAAACACGCACTGCACACACAGACAGGGGCATTCCTTCAGAAAGTTGCTGGGAATACAAACCTCTGATGCCTTCTGCTCATGTCTTACGATAAGCTTGGGCAAATGAATACATTTTCTAACAGGTTCAATACATTTAGTTTCTTTTCAAACGTGCGACACATTTGACAGAAAGTAACATTCTAATAGTGAACCGTTTTTCACGTTACAGTATCAAAAAAGTCTCGGTACACCGTGCAACGCTAGTGGTTATGGGTCTCTAGAACCAGAGCCTACTGCGATGTGCACATGCCATTTTGAGGTCACTGATATACTGTGTTGTGTCACAGCCTTCCTCTTCCCCCCTGCTACAGTGTTGATGATAATGGTTCCTACCCAGCAGAGGGTGTTTCCTGTTGGGGTCTCTGTGGTACTCTTGTATAGTCATCCTCTCTGGTCTGTCAGCTAGAGAGGAAGAGGGATGGAGTGAGAGGAAAAAAGGGATAGATTTAGTCAACACGTCCATGTTAAACTAGAGATAAAGAAGTGATTGAAGAGAAAAGGACATGCTCACTCACCTCTGATACACTCAGCCAGCCTGTCAGTCTGAGTCAGGGCCTGCATGACTGAGAGAGACAGAGACAAAGTTAGTTAATCGTGTGGAGTAACTTCTTACTGTACCAATGAATAGCAGTAATGTGACAGTTGTACCTTTAGAGTAGCCACTTCTCTTCAACTTCACAGACATACTCTTAGGCATGTCCAGCACCTACACACAAACACACACGTGAGTAGGCCCGACACAGCACACACACCCATCACAATGAGAAAACCAGTACAGTTACCCGTAGCACTCCAGGTCCATTCTCATCCATCTCTTTGACAGCTAGCGGCCGTATGAGGTTCAACATATCCATGTTCGGCATCCAGGAGAAACTCAACACATCAGGGTCTGTGTAGCTCTGACACACACACACACACACTTCAATTAAACTGCAGCCAGAGGAGTCGGTAATTTGTTTTTTTCATTTGTGTGTGTGTATTTACATAGTAGTTGGAGAGGTGGTCAGCGGAGAGGAGGTGGTCTATGATCTGTCCTGAGCCACACTTCTCCTCACAACTGTGACAAAGGTAGAAAGTATCCCTCCACTCTGGACTCACACACAATGTCACCAGGTACAGACCTGGGACATACACAAATGAAGAAGTCAGAAAAACACACACACACACACACACACACACACACACACGCACACACACACGCACACACACTTACCGACGATGGGATGTGGGGTGTTTGTGGGTTTCCTGGCCAGATACTCCAGAACCAAGATGGAGGCAAAGTAGACTACACAAAAAAAAAAAATGTAAAAAAAAGAGCGGAGAGCGAGAGAGATCAACCTAGTCCATTCACATTGTGAACATTGAAGAGGTAGGGGCTAGGAGAGCGGCTAGGGATCGAAATGGAATAGGGTCATAACAGAACACATTCAGACTCGTCTACCAGTGTTTACACTTAAAGTCCACTGAAGACAGCAGAATTGGCTTACCTTGACCTTGGTACTCGTCTGAGAGAGAGAGAGGGGAAGAGAAAGTGGGAGGGTGAGAGATGTCGTGGAAATATTGGTTAAATAATATCTCTACTTTGTAATAAAGTCTTTGAATTCACAGTAACAAGCAGAGTTGGTCCATGGAGCAACTGCCGGACTCAGTCCACTCCTTTTATACAAGTTTCATAGTCCCTCCACGTTATGCGAATAACCATATCCCCTCAGGTTTGCTCCACCATTGTTTCCAAATCTAAGTGGTTTCCTCTACGTGGGGTTTCTGTCACAGATCCCCCCAGTACTGCTGCTCATTCTGTCCACCAGTTCCGGAGGTCTACGTCACCGGCTTTCTAGGCTTCACTGAACAGGACTCATTATCCTCAACCCCGGACTGTCTTGTCTGATTACACACACACACACACACACACACACACACACACACACACACACCTGGTTCCCATTTCCCGTGATTAGTATGTTATACATGTGCCCTCTGATCTCTCGGTCTGTCAGTTATTGTTCACGTCTGTATCGTCCCGTGTCGGTCAACAAGGTTTACCCTCACTCTTTTGTTTGGGTACAGCCCAGTGTTTTTGTATATGTGTTTGTTTTGGGTGTATTAAACCCCTATTATGTATTCCTCTGCCTGTCTCCAAATCCTTTATACCAACGTGACAGTTTTCCCTCCCTCCATTTCCTTGGATCAATTATATTGGTGGCGCACCTATACATCATTTCCAAAATTACCAAAGTACAGATTACTATAGGCAATTATAAGATTGCTACATGCCATTATCGGACCATAATATTACTACGGGCCATTATAGGATTAAGTACAGATAACTATAGGCCATTATAGAATTGTACCAATAAATCCACTTAATCCCAGGATTACACATAGTGCCT
Organism: Salmo trutta; assembly: GCF_901001165.1. NCBI lineage: Eukaryota > Metazoa > Chordata > Actinopteri > Salmoniformes > Salmonidae > Salmo > Salmo trutta. The sequence goes on from NC_042990.1 coordinate 24,495,029, forward strand.
TTGCTTACTCCCTTTAGTGCTATTCAGCCTTTTAACAAGAAACACATTCTCTTAACAGAAAACTCCCATAGAGACAAAAGGGAAAACAGATAGCCCTTCTCCCAAACTGTTACTTTTTAAATGAAGATTTAAGAGTTATATTGTCTCAGAGACACAGAATACTGACTGGGTTGACAGAAAGCAACCCTATGCTGGTAATCTGGCACAGTGCACAGACCATACCCCAGGTACTCTAGCGATGAGCGTTGGGCTGGTAACCAATAGGTCGGTAGTTCGAATCACCTAGCCAACAAGGTGAAAAATCTGCCGATGTGTCCTTCAGTAAGACACTTAAAGTAACTACCCAGTGTTTCCAGATTTATATGAAATATGATCTATAATTACTTACAATATCAGTGAAATAGTTATCCTTCCAAGAAATTGTAATCATATATGCTAAAAGGCAGCTTTTCTGTGCTGGAATGGTGTGGGCGTACCCCAACAAAAGTGTGGGCGTATACCAGTAATTTAAAAAAATTCACACAAGTAGACCGTTGATTGGCCAGCTCATCCTCAAGGAGATAACATGTTCGATGAGGAAATAGCAAGCATTTTTTAAACGGTCCGCATGAGATACAAGTTTGAGGTTTTGAAGTGTTTTTCTCCGATTTATGCTTTGGCCACAAATACAAGTATAGGGCGAGTCAACATCTTCAGTATCTGTAAAAATATGAACTTTTTAAAAGTGAGATTGTCCAGTGACAGTTACTTTGTGTTATACTGCAACCTTTCTATATCTGTTTTTCACATTTTGGATAAAAATCTATCACCCCAAAAAGTACCGTAATTTCCGGACTATTAAGCGCACCTGAATATAAGACGCACCCACTGAATTTTTTTTAAAGTATTATTTTGAACATAAATAAGCCGCACATGTCTATAAGCCGCAGGTGCCTACCGGTACATTGAAACAAATGAACTTTACACAGGCTTTAACGAAACATGGCTTGTAACAAAAAATTAAAAATTAGCAGTAAGCTTTAGTTGTCTTTTTGCACTGAGTCAATTCCTCACGCTGCTGTTTCCAACGTCTTATCATCAACTCATTAAGACCAAGCTCCCGTGCAGCAGCTCTATTTCCTTTTCCAACAGCCAGATCAATCGCCTTCAACTTGAAAGCTGCATCATATGCATTTCTCCGTGTCTTTGCCATGAGGGTGACAAAATGACTACCGTAATCAGAATGATGGGAAGTTTGAGAGCGCTCGATTTAATCTAAACAGTAAACAAAAAAGTTGTTTGACCTTAACCCGTTCAGCAATTTCATTGGTCTAATGAAAGCTTCATGCCGCCAAAAAACTGCGCACGTCACAGAATGTGTTATTTTGGAGAAAAAAAAATTGAAAGCGGGAAAAATCCATATATTAGCCGCGTCATTGTTTAAGCCGCGAGGTTCAAAGCGTGGGAAAAAAGTTGCGGCTTATAGTCCGGAAATTACGGTATTCCAAGCATTCTGCAACAAGAGACCAATAGACACGCCCTACCTGTCTGGAAGAGCTCTGCCACTTGCTGTAGTTGATGGGACAGACACAGACAGATAAAACATGTAGTGTTTTTAATGCCAATTTAAAAATACAGCAATATGAAAATACTAATGTCTCACTGTTCAGCACATCCTTGAACAAAATATGCAATGAGTTTCAGTTCTCTTATCACAAGACCTTGATTTCCTGCTGTGCTTTGTACAGGCAGTGTTCCTATGGCAGGGGCGGCGAACAGTCTTCCTGCAGAACTACTTGCTATTGTTCCAGCCCTGCACTAATACACAAGATAAATAACCTGCTCCTTGGGGCCGTGATGAACTGAAACAGGTGTATTAAAGCAGGGCTGGAGCAAAAGCCTGCACCCCCAGTAGCTCTCAAGGAGAGTTGCCCTGCCATGGCTTAGAAATGCAGTTTGTACAAAACACATCTTGAACAATTGTGAGCTGCATGACATCCTACCTGTTGATGTTGCTTCCTGCGGACATGCTGCTTGAAGCTGCCGATGGTGACAAACTTCACACCACAGTCCTACAGCCGAAAACCATAATTTATCATAGCCATGACTTTCAAGAACGGTATACAAGTCATATATGGATAGAATAATCACCTAACCGCCATGACAAAAATGTGTCAAAACACATTCCAGACACTAGTCACCCATATGGAGCGTGATCAGGGCCAGTTTGAAAATGCAATACTAAATAGGAATGTGAAAATTATAAATGCATTTTTCTATCAGTGTGCATGATTCATTCCACAATTAAATTGCAAAGTTGAAATAAAACTAGAAAATGGTTATCAGAAATTCTAAATGGTCATTGGAAGAAGCCAAATGGAAAACAGAAAATCCTAAATGCACTGTGCAAAGTGAACTCGAAAGTGGATGTTTTCATTTTTCAAATAACCAATTAATTATCACGTAACAACTAACATTCAATTTCAGTGTATGGAAATTGACTCGGAACGAATGCAACTATTCAGGTTTCAGGCCCAATTTGTAAGTCGCTCTGGATAAGAGCGTCTGCTAAATGACGTAAATGTAATGTAAATGCAAGGATAGGCTTACTCATCATTACAGGATGTGCCAAATGGACAATTTCTTTGTTTTAAAACGAATAAAATAAATGACATATACACACACACACATATATACATACATACATACACACACACACACCTATCTAAAAAAAAAAATTAAAAATCAACAACAAAAAAATTTAAACTGCAAAAAAAAGAAACATCCTCACTGTCAACTGCGTTTATTTTCAGCAAATTTAACGTGTAAATATTTGTATGAACATAAGATTCAACAACTGAGACAAACTGAACAAGTTCCACAGACACGTGACTAACAGAAATGGAATTATTTGTCCCAGAACAAAAGTGGGGGGTAAAATTCAAAAGTAAGTCAGTATCTGGTGTGGCCACCAGCTGCATTAAGTACTGCAGTGCATCTCCTCATGGACTGCACCAGATTTGCCAGTTCTTGCTGTGATATGTTACCCCACCAAGGCACCTGCAAGTTGCCGGACATTTCTGGGGGGAATGGCCCTAGCCCTCACCCTCCGATCCAACAGGTCCCAGACATGCTCAATGGGATTGAGATCCGGGCTCGTCGCTGGCCATGGCAGAACACTGATATTCCTGTCTTGCAGAAAATCACGCACAGAACGAGCAGTATGGCTGGTGGCATTGATGCTGTTACACACCGCCCCAGACCATGACAGACCCTCCACCTCCAAATCGATCCCGCTCCAGAGTACAGGCCTCAGTGTAACGCTCATTCCTTCGACGATAAACGCAAATCCGACCATCACCCCTGGTGAGACCAAACCACGACTCGTCAGTGAAGAGCACTTTTTGCCAGTCCTGTCTGGTCCAGCGACGGTGGGTTTGTGCCCATAGGCAACATTGTTGCCGGTGATGTCTGGTGAGGACCTGCCTTACAACAGGCCCTCAGTCAAACCCTCAGTCTAGCTTCTCTCAGCCTATTGCAGACAGTCTGAGCACTGATGGAGGGATTGTGCATTCCTGGTGTAATTCGGGCAGTTGAGTTACCATCCTGTACCTGTCCCGCAGGTGTGATGTTCGGATGTACCGATCCTGTGCAGGTGTTACACGTGGCCTGCCACTGCGAGGACGATCAGCTGTTCGTCCTGTCTCCCTGTAGAGCTGTCTTCAGCGTCTCACAGTACGGACATTGCAATTTATTGCCCTGGCCCCATCTGCAGTCCTCATGCCTCCTTGCAGCATGCCTAAGGCACGTTCATGCAGATGAGCAGGGACCCTGGGCATCTTTCTTTTGGTGCTTTTCAGTCAGTAGAGGCGTCTCTAGTGTCCTAAGTTTTCATAACTGTGACCTTAATTAAGGTCTGTAAGCTGTTAGTGTTTTAACGACCGTTCCACAGGTGCATGTTCATTAATTGTTTATGGTTCATTGAACAAGCATGGGAAACAGTGTTTAAACCCTTTACAATGAAGATATTTGGATTTTTACAAATTATCTTTGAAAGACAGGGTCCTGAAAAAGGGACGTTTCTTTTTTTGCATAGAGAGATCTAATTCCACGTGAATTCACAATGCAGCGGTGCTGCTGCCAGCAACAGTTTGGGTCTCACTGAGCATCCCTTTCAGATGGTTAAGGACAGCACCTCTACCACAAATATTGTATCTCAATTCCAAATCGCAAAGTATGCATTTCGTTCTCAAAGTACTGCCATTCAGGACTTTGCTGCTGTCGCTTGCCTTTCTCTGCTATTTTACCAACTGTTAACGACAATGATGTAGTGGTGGCGAGTCGACTCCAAAAAAAAATGATAAACCATGCGCATGTACAAAATATACCACAAAATGTGAGTGTGCCAGTTCACGCAAAGTTGGCTTTTAAAAACATGTATTGAATATTTTTAAATATGTGAGACTGTGCTCACCTCCCTGCAAACTTTAGACCCTGTGTTAGTGAGAAGAGCGAAAATCAGAAGACCGGGTTCATATTCCTGAAGGAGCCATACAACAATTGATAATGCGCATCTCTCATTTAAATTGGACCTAGTAAATAGATAGGCTATATGTATTTCAAGTTTTGCAATATCAGAGGCAGCATGAGTTATTATATCGGTATACAGTCGAGTTTAACAGGCAAACAGTTTATATTTTACATAAACTGAAGTAGGGCCTACTGTAAGTACAATAATTGCATTTTTTTGTAGCCTGCCTTAGACAGTTTCAAAATTCGCTGGTAACCAATCATAGTTGATGCAAAACATTGTTGAATTAAAATGTTCTGCTGACACGTTCACAATCATTTGCCATCGTTCTCTCTTTCAGAAACTGACAGTCCTTTTCCAGATACAGCATAAATTACTGCTAAAGATTAAAACATCCTGCCAACACAGTAAATAGAATGGTAGCTTATGTCAAATATTTGACAGTATGTTTAGGCTTAGGCTACAGTATTGCTGTGCAATAGCAGTGCGACATCATTGCCTATTTAATCTCTGAGCCTATACAAAGGCAGGACATTGAATCCCAATAATCTATTGATAAACTAAAATATTGATATCTTTGGCATGCCATGGCCTAATGTCAATAGTTCCAAATTATACAACAAATAAAGGGTGTTATTGTTGCCATAAAAAGCGTTTAGGCTGTTATTCACAAACAGTTTTATGACTGGTCTGATTTATAAAATGAGAAATATGCATATGTATGCCAAGCTTATAAATCTTAATATTTGTGTGTGCACAGTCGTTTAAGAAATGGCAAATGCATATATTCAGTGTAAAATTTACACAAGTTTTAAATTAGGCCAAAGGGCACCAAAACAGCAGAGAAGTTGACCCCTGTGCTTCAACGCTCTTAGTGTGTCGGTTTCCGCAACAACTATGTAGTTTACTTGGATCTACATTAAAATATATGTTTTTCTGTTAGGGATTTGCCTTAAAGTTAAGGATCCCAATTTCATTTAAACCCCTACGCATCATGAATGTGGTAACTGAACCACCGCATTTACAATTAAACATCCTTTGACCTCCACCATTTATTGCATCTCGCCTAAGCCGCTCTGCCATTGTTCATCCATAGATTCTTATTTCATTCCTTACTTAGATTTGTGTGTATTAGGTAGTTGTTGCAGAATTGTTAGATTACATGTTGGATATTGCTGCACTGTCAGAACTAGAAGCACAAGCATTTTGCTACACTCGCAAAAACATCTGCTAACCACGTGAATGTGACCAATAAAATTTGATACCAATCTGAGCCACGGCACAAATGACTGACAGGGTTCAAACAACTTCTGCACATCAGCCCGCTAAACCAAAGCTATATAGCCAATGCAACTCTTCAGGTGCCAAGAGTGGTTACTTATCATGCAAACAACTAAACACGCATAGGAGATGAGTAAGTTTGTCTAGTGTTGTGTAACTATGCCTGAGACCAGAAAAATTGCACTGGCTCCCTAAGCTAAATTGCCTAGGTTTAGCAGGTTAAGATGCTATTCTTGTGTACAGGAGAGCAGTTTGAACCCTGTCAGTTACAGTAGTCTAAAAATCAATGCACAGAGAGCGTGACACGGCTATGTTTCCAGAAAGCGATTTGCATACACTTTGAAAATGAAGAGAAAATGCTAAATTGGGAAGTTTTATAAATGGTAAGTGGCTTTTTTATTTTACGTCTGTTAACCATTTTCATTTAGAATTTCTATTTACCTTTTTCAATCAACTATTTTCATTTTAACGTTGCAATTTCATTGTGGCATGACTCATGCACACTGATATGAAAATATACATGCATTTTAATTGAGCATTTAAGTGTTGCAATTTTAAAACGGGCACTGATCATCCTCCATACACCCCGACCATTCCAACAGTTGTGGCATGACAAGCCCAGCAAGACAAACCCACCTGACAAGCAAGCCGATAAGGCAACATTTATCTTGCTGTTTGCGTTTCGTTTCCTCAACCCAGTCCGTCAAAATTGCTGTGTTCTCTATCGTGTGAATCTGTAACACAACACAATGGAAGCTGTAAATGACCAGCTAGGAGAAAATGTTTGATAAAGAAGTTGCCTCTGCAGCGTGGTAGACGAAAACCTGAGATAAGTTGAAGCATCATACTAGACCCCACAACCAAACAGTCATTGCCCCCAACAAAAAGTAGCACTTTCTGTTATTAAGAATATACGGTTAGCTAGAAGGACGGTCGCATGGAGGTTAACTCTGCAATACCTACAAACTTCAAAGCCAACTAATGACGGTCAAACCAAGCTATAAAATGAGACACGTGATTTGCTAAGCAGCGAAATTCGTGGAATGTGATGCCTTCTACACAATGCACAATCGATAAAAAATGTTTTTTTAAAGACTAACCATCGTCCACAAAATAGCCTAATTTTACCTAGAATACTTCTGCTAAAACATCCCGTCTTCGACCGTGAAGAGCTGAAAACTTTCCGTTCTTTTGTTTAGAGGTGTGTCTCAACAGTTTATGCGAAATTGCGGGAACGGCGCACGAAGTCTTCTCTGCAGTTGCGCAAATGACATCTCCAGTTTAAACAGCGACTGCCTTTAACCAATCCCTTTGAAAACGGCCTGAGTCAGCGACATGAGTCAGAAACAGTTATGGTGCGTTCAAGATAACTGGGAACTCGGAAAATACGAGGTCAAATCATGACTCCAGTGATCTTTGTCGTGGAAATACTCCTTAAAAATATATCTTAGACACCGGAGCTTGTGAATTCAAAATATACTTTATTACAAAGTAACAAGCCGAGCTGGTCCATGGAGCAACTGCTGAACTCAGCCTCGGCATCATCATATATAGTGTTTCGTTCTTACACCGTTTCACAGTCACTCCTCTTTTACGCTAATAGCCAACTCCTTTTGGCTTTATGCCACTACTATTCCCAAATCTAAACTCTTTGCTCTAGGCAAGGTTTCCCCTCCCCTCTAATTCCTTGGACCAATTATATTGGTGGCGTGACAATGACTGTTTCTTTAAAAAATTATATTAACACATACTTAGTTACAACCATGAGTATATTCACTACAGTGATTATGATACACCTATCAAATCAAATTTTATTAGGCATCCTGGCATGCATCTGGATTACAAGGTGTGCATTTTCTTTGTATGCCTGTTTTTCTCCTACTACAGTATATAAGCGTGTTAACAGATGTGCTTCAAGCCCTTAATGATTCTGTTTTGCCATCTTAATATTTCATAACATGTTACTGGAAAATTAGCCATATCTTCAGGTCGTTATGTCGGTGTTCTTGAAAGATGCCCGAGTTCGCAAATTTGAAATTTGAGTTGGAGGACAGTTCATAATAATTTTTTAGAGGTCCCAGTGGTCTTGAAAGCACTGAAGTCGGAGAGTTCCGTGTTGTTTGGAACATGGCATTATTCTAGTGTCAAAATTGACAACAAAGTGTAGGATACCTTTGGTCTTGTCTAAAACAGAGTTTGGAACATCCGTCCGTCACAACATGTAAATAAAGCGCGGGTTTTGATTAGATGATGTACATTTGCTCACTAACATAGGGTTAACCGATGTGTTTTGAGCTCTCTATCCAATAGCATAAACAGTGAGACAGACCTGCTCAAAAGCCGGACTTTGTGTATATCACGTCGCACATTTTTTTACTTGCGAAATACTGCATCAAACACCTTATGCCTCGTTCAAAACAAACTGGGCGCTGGAAATGCTGAAATCTCCGACTTCTGACTTCAGTGAGTTCAAAACAACTGGGAATGAGCTCAGACTGGGAAAAATCGATTTGAACGGTCATCCGACTCGGAATTCCAGCTCGGGAACTCGGGCCTCTTTATATAGCTCTGACTTTCCGAGGTGAAAGTCACTGGCGTCATGATTTGGCCTCATATTTTTCAGGGTTCCTAGTTGTTTTGAACGCGGTATTATGCCCCATACACATCCTGACGTATTTCATTACGATTTACGTCATCTTCACGGAGTCCTGCTACTGAAAGGACAATTGTAGTGTTTCTAACGCAAGATGGAGGAGAGCCTGTCTCTCATTGAGTTCTTATTTATTTTGTGAGACTGCAAAATATGACATTTTCATTCAAGTCAGGATAAATATATTGTTTCTGGTGATAATAAAACATGTTTTTGTTTAGTTACTTTTCCCCCAACTTGTTTCTCTAACTTTATAGCAAGTCAAGCTAGCTTTCCCTGCAGAGCAGCTAGCTAATTTAGCTAAAAGCTAGGCTAGGTTGAAGATACCACTGTAGTGACCTAATATTTATAATAAAAAACAAACATCATTACCATTACAATAAACTTAAACGGGAGGCAACAGTAATAATATCATTGGCTTAACAGCCAATGTGTATTATTTAACATTACTATTGAAATATTAACTCACTTATAGGAATGGGTAATTGTTGTTTACAAGTTGCTAGCTATCCCATAAAAGCCATCACCAAAAACCACATATTATTTTCATCTTCTGTGGTTTGCTAACTTCCTGTTCTTTGATGGACTGAAAATGACGCAAAATGTCAAAGTATGCTGCGTCCATCTCGCAACTAACATTAACCGCAAGGAGGAGTTACGATTCCACTCCCTATTGAAATGCATGACATTCGCTGCAACGTAACGGAGTGGTTATGGGTATTGTGAACAGGGCTTTAGTTACATGTTGCTGCTACCGTCGCTTATGACTGAAAATAACTTCTGGACATCAGAACAGCGATTACTCACCTCGAACTGGAAGAAGCTTTTTCCTTTAACGAGTCCGACGCGAAGGATATATTGCTTTCCCGGGAACAGGCCCAAATCCCCATCATTTGCATGAAGAAAAGATGGAGAAAAAGGGGGCGGAGGTCGGGCTGCCTTCTGAGAATTCGTAGGTGAGCGAGTAAACTTCAAATGCCATCCGTTCTATTGGCCAACGGTGCAATAATTGGAAAATGAAATTGATGACCTACGATCAAGATTATTCTACTAACGGGACATTAAACTGTAATATCTTATGTTTCACTGAGTCGTGGCTGATCGACTACACGGATAATATAGAGCTGGCGGGATTTACCATGCACCGGCAGATACGTCTGGTAAGACGAGGGGTGAGGGTGTGTGTCTGTATGTCAATAACAGCTGGTGCGCAATGTATAATATTAAATAAGTCTTGATGTGTTGCTCGCCTTAGTACCTTATTTTTTTAATTTCACCTTTATTTAACCAGGTAGGCTAGTTGAGAACGAGTTCTCATTTGCAACTGCGACCTAGCCAAGATAAAGCATAGCAATTCGACACATACAACAACACAGAGTTACACATGGAATAAATAAAACATACAGTCAATAATACAGTAGAACAAAAGAAAACAAAAAGTCTATATTTTCAGTGAGTGCAGATGAGGTAAGTTAAGGCAATAAATAGGCCATGGTGGCCGAAGTAATTACAATATAGCAATTTAACACTGGAATGGTAGATGTGCATTAGATGAATGTGCAAGTAGAGATACTGGGGTGCAAAGGAGCAAGATAAATAAATACAGTATGGGGATGAGGTAGGTAGATAGATGGGCTGTTTACAGATGGGTTATGTACAGGTGCAGTGATCTGTGAGCTGCTCTGACAGATGGTGCTTAAAGCTAGTGAGGGAGATATGAGTCTCCAGCTTCAGATAATTTTGCAGTTCGTTCCAGTCATTGGCAGCAGAGAACTGGAAGGAAAGACGACCAAAGCAGGAATTGGCTTTGGGGGTGACCAGTGAGATATACCTGCTGGAACGCGTGCTACGAGTGGGTGCTGCTATGGTGACCAGTGAGCTGAGGTAAGGCGGGGCTTTATCTACCAGAGACTTGTAGATAACCTGTAGCCAGTGGGTTTGGCGACGAGTATGAAGCGAGGGCCAACCAACGAGAGCGTACAGGTCGCAATGGTGGGTAGTGTATGGGGCTTTGGTGACAAAACGGATGGCACTGTGATAGACTGCATCCAGTTTGTTGAGTAGAGTGTTGGAGGCTATTTTATAGATGACATCACCGAAGTCAAGGATCGGTAGGATGGTCCGTTTTACGAGGGTATGTTTGGCAGCATGAGTGAAGGATGCTTTGTTGCGATATAGGAAGCCGATTCTAGATTTAATTTAGGATTGGAGATGCTTAATGTGAGTCTGGAAGGAGAGTTTACAGTCTAACCAGACACCCAGGTATTTGTAGTTGTCCACGTATTCTAAGTCAGAGCCGTCCAGAGTAGTGATGCTGGACAGGCGAGCAGGTGCGTGCAGTGATCGATTGAATAGCATGCATTTAGTTTTACTTGCGTTTAAGAGCAGTTGGAGGCCACGGAAGGAGAGCTGTATGGCATCGAAGCTCGTCTGGAGGTTAGTTAACAGTGTCCAAAGAGGGGCCAGAAGTATACAGAATGGTGTCGTCTGCGTAGAGGTGGATCAGAGAATCACCAGCAGCAAGAGCAACATCATTGATGTATACAGAGAAGAGAGTCGGCCCGAGAATTGAACCCTGTGGCACACCCATAGAGACTGCCAGAGGTCCGGACAACAGGCCCTCCGATTTGACACACTGAACTCTATCAGAGAAGTAGTTGAGGCAGTCATTTGAGAAACCAAGGCTGTCGAGTCTGCCAATAAGAATGTGGTGATTGACAGAGTCGAAAGCCTTGGCCAGGTCGATTAATACGGCTGCACAGTAATGTCTCTTATCGATGGCGGTTATGATGTTGTTTAGGACCTTGAGCGTGGCTGAGGTGCACCCATGACCAGCTCTGAAACCAGATTGCATAGCGGAGAAGGTACGGTGGGATTCGAAATGGTCGGTGATCTGTTTGTTAACTTGGCTTTCGAAGACCTTAGAAAGACAGGGTAGGATAGATATAGGTCTGTAGCAGTTTGGGTCTAGAGTGTCACCCCCTTTGAAGAGGGGGATGACCGTGGCAGCTTTCCAATCTTTGGGAATCTCAGACGATACAAAAGAGAGGTTGAACAGGCTAGTAATAAGGGTTGCAACAATTTCGGCAGATCATTTTAGAAAGAGAGGGTCCAGATTGTCTAGCCCGGCTGATTTCTATGGGTCCAGATTTTGCCGCTCTTTCAGAACATCAGCTGTCTGGATTTGGGTGAAGGAGAAATGGTGGGGGCTTTGGCGGGTTGCTGTGGAGGGTGCTGGGCAGTTGACCGGGGTAGGGGTAGCCAGGTGGAAAGCATGGCCAGCTGTAGAGAAATACAGTGTTTCCTAGCCTCAGAGCAGTGGGCAGCTGGGAGGAGGTGCTCTTATTCTCCATGATCTTTACAGTGTCCCAGAACTTTTTTGAGTTAGTACTACAGGATGCAAATTTCTGTTTGAAAAAGCTAGCCTTAGCTTTTCTAACTGCCTGTGTATATTTATTCTTAACTTCCCTGAAAGTTGCATATCACGGGGGCTATTCGATGCTAATGCAGAACGCCACAGGATGTTTTTGTGCTGGTCAAGGGCAGACAGGTCTGGAGTGAACCAAGGACTATATATATTCCTAGTTCTAAATTTTTTTGAGTGGGGCATGCTTATTTAAGATGGTGAGGAAGGCACTTTTAAAGAACAGCCAGTCATCATCTACTGACAGATGAGGTCAATGTCATTCCAGACACGGCTAAGTCATCCGGGTTCGCAGAGTGTGCTAAAGCAGTGAGTAAAACAAACTTAGGGAGTAGGCTTCTAATGTTAACATGCATGAAACCAAGGCTTTTACGGTTACAGAAGTCAACAAATGAGAGCACCTGGGGAGTGGGAGTGGAGCTAGTCACTGCAGGACCTGGAGTAACCTCCACATCACCAGAAGAACAGAGGAGAAGTAGGATAAAGGTATACGAACTGGCCGTCTAGCACGGAACAGGGAGTAAAAGGAGCAGGTTTCTGGGCACGATAGCATAGATTCAAGGCATAGTGTACAGAGAAAGGTAAGGTTGGATGAGAGTACATTGGAGGTAAACCTAGGCATTGAGTAATGATGAGAGAGATCTAGTCTCTAGAGACGTTTAAACCAGGTGATGTCATCGCATATGTAGAAGGTGGAACAACATGGTTGGTTAAGGCATATTGAGCAGGGCTAGAGGCTCTACAGTGAAATAAGACAGTAATCACTAACCAGGACAGTAATGGACGAGGCATATTGATATTAGAGAGAGGCAGGCGTAGCCAAGTGAACATATGGGTCCTGTGAGTGGTTGGGCTGACTGGGGACACGGCGATTCAGACCGTTAGCAGGCCGATGCTAACAAGCTAACAGTTAGTTGGCCGGGGCTAAACAAGCTAGCAGTTAGCAGACCGGGGCTGGCAAGCTAGCAGTTAGCAGACCGGGTTAGCAAGCAAGCAGTTGGCAGACCGGGGCTAGCAGTTTGCAGACCGGGGCAGGCAAGCTAGCAGTTAGCAGACCGGGGCAAGCAAGCTAGCAGTTAACAGACCAGGGCTAGCAAGTTAGCCTTTGGGGGACGTTGAGATGTATTATTCGTAGCTGTCTATTTACCACCACAAACCAATGCTGGCAGTAAGACTGCACACAACCTACTCTATAAGGTCATAAGCAAATAAGAAAATGCTCATCCAGAAGTGGCGCTCCTAGTGGCCGGGGACTTTAATGCAGGAAAACTTAAATTAGTTTTACCTAATTTCTACCAGCATGTCACATGTGCAACCAGAGGAGAAAAAAAACTCTAGACCATCTTTACTCCACAGACAGAGATGCATACAAAGCTCTCCCCCGCCCTCCATTTGGCAAATCTGATCATAATTATATCCTCCTGATTCCTGCTTACAAGCAAAAACTAAACCGTACCCAAACCGGCCGCGCACATGCACCATAATTTTTTTGTCCAAACGCGATCACAACACGTAGGTTGAAATATCAAAACAAACTCTGAACCAATTGTATTATATGGGGACAGGTCAAAAAGCATTAAACATTTATGGAAATGTAGCTAGCTAGCTTGCAGTTGCTAGCTAATTTGTCCTATTTAGCTAGCTTGTTGTTGCTAGCTAATTTAACGTTGAGTTGTTATTTTAATCCACAATAAAACGGTCAACCAAATCGTTTCTCATCATCTCTCCTCCTTCCAGACTTTTACTTCTTTGGATTTTATATGGCGATTGGCATCTAACTTTCATAGTTACCATGACGACAGACCAAACTCAGTTCATCTTTCATTCACCCACATGGGTGGGTGATGCGGATGCTACGCTACAGGACTGTTTTGCTAGCACAGACTGGAATATGTTCCGGGATTCATCCAATGGCATTGAGGAGTATACCACCTCAGTCATCGGCTTCATCAGTAAGTGCATCGACGACATTGTCCCCATAGTGACCATACGTACATATCCAAACCAGAAGCCATGGATTACAGGCAACATCCGCATCAAACTAAAGGCTAGAGCTGCCGCTTTCAAGGAGCGGGACACTAATCTGGACGCTTATAAGAAATCCCCCTATGTCCTCAGAAGAACCATTAAACAAGCAAAGCGTCAATACAGGATTAAGATTGACTCCTACTACACCGGCTCTGACACTCGTCGGATGTGGCAGGGCTTGAAAACTATTACAGACTACAAAGGGAAACCCAGACGCGAGCTGCACAGTGATGCGGTACCACCAGGCGAGCTAGATGCCTTTTATGCTCGCTTGGAGGCAAGCAACACTGAAGCATGCACAAGAGCACCAGCTGTTCTGGACGACTGTGTGATAACACTCTAGGTAGTGATGTAAGCAAGACCTTTAAACAGGTCAACATTCACAAAGCTGTGGGGCCAGGCGGATTACTAGGACGTGTACTCAAAGCATGCGCGGACCAACTGGCAAGTGTTTTCACTGACATTTTCAACATCACCCTGACCAAGTCTGTAATACCTACATGTTTCAAGCAGACCACCATAGTCCCTGTGCCCAAGGAAGCGAAGGTAACCTGCCTAAATGATTACTGCCCCATAGCACTCACGTCGGTAGCCATGAAGTGCTTTGAAAGGCTAGTCATGGCTCACATCAACAGCGTCCTCCCGGATATCCGAGACCCACTCCATTTCGCATACCGCCCCAACAGATCCACAGATGACGCAAACTCAATCGCAATCCACACTACCCTTTTCTTCCTTTCCCACCTGGACAGTGTGGTGCCAGGACCACAACCTCTCCCTCAATGTGAGCAAGACAAAGGAGCAGATCATGGACTACAGGAAAAGGTGGGCCGAACAGGCCCCCATTAACATTGACGGGGCTGTAGTGAAGCGGGTTGAGAGATTCAAGTTCCTTGGTGTCCACATCACCATCGAACTATCATGGTCCAAACACACCAAAACAGTTGTGAAAAGGGCACGACAAAACCTTTTCCCCCTCAGGAGACTGAAAAGATTTGGCATGGGTCCCCAGATCCTCAAAAAGTTCTACAGCTGCACCATCGAGAGCATCCTGACCGGTTGCATCACCGCCTGGTATGGCAACTGCTCAGGATCTGACAGTAAGGCTCTACAGAGGGTAGTGCGGACGGCCCAGTACATCACTGGGGCCAAGCTTCATGCCATCCAGGACCTACACTGCTCAAAAAAATAAAGGGAACACTAAAATAACACATCCTAGATCTGAATGAATGAAATAATCGTATTAAATACTTTTTTCTTTACATAGTTGAATGTGCTGACAACAAAATCACACAAAAATAATCAATGGAAATCCAATTTATCAACCCATGGAGGTCTGGATTTGGAGTCACACTCAAAATTAAAGTGGAAAACCACACTACAGGCTGATCCAACTTTGATGTAATGTCCTTAAAACAAGTCAAAATGAAGCTCAGTAGTGTGTGTGGCCTCCACGTGCCTGTATGACCTCCCTACAACGCCTGGGCATGCTCCTGATGAGGTGGCGGATGGTCTCCTGAGGGACCTCCTCCCAGACCTGGACTAAAGCATCCGCCAACTCCTGGACAGTCTGTGGTGCAACGTGGCGTTGTTGGATGGAGCGAGACATGATGTCCCAGATGTGCTCAATTGGATTCAGGTCTGGGGAACGGGCGGGCCAGTCCATAGCATCAATGCCTTCCTCTTGCAGGAACTGCTGACACACTCCAGCCACATGAGGTCTAGCATTGTCTTGCATTAGGAGGAACCCAGGGCCAACCACACCAGCATATGGTCTCACAAGGGGTCTGAGGATCTCATCTCAGTACCTGATGGCAGTCAGGCTACCTCTGGTGAGCACATGGAGGGCTGTGCGGCCCCCCAAAGAAATGCCACCCCACACCATGACTGACCCACCGCCAAACCGGTCATGCTGGAGGATGTTGCAGGCAGCAGAACGTTCTCCACGGCGTCTCCAGACTCTGTCACGTATGTCACGTGCTCAGTGTGAACCTGCTTTCATCTGTGAAGAGCACAGGGCGCCAGTGGCGAATTTGCCAATCTTGGTGTTCTCTGGCAAATGCCAAATGTCCTGCACGGTGTTGGGCTGTCAGCACAACCCCCACCTGTGGACGTTGGGACCACACACCACATTTGTGGCCTACTGGAGTTCATTTTGCAGGGCTCTGGCAGTGCTCCTCCTGCTCCTCCTTGCACAAAGGCGAAGGTAGCGGTCCTGCTGCTGGGTTGTTGCCCTCCTACGGCCTCCTCCACGTCTCCTGATGTACTGGTCTGTCTCCTGGTAGCGCCTCCATGCTCTGGACACTACGCTGACAGACACAGCAAACCTTCTTGCCACAGCTCGCATTGATGTGCCATCCTGGATGAGCTGCACTACATGAGCCACTTGTGTGGGTTGTAGACTCCGTCTCTTGCTACCACTAGAGTGAAAGCACCGCCAGCATTCAAAAGTGACCAAAACATCAGCCAGGAAGCATAGGAACTGAGAAGTGGTCTGTGGTCACCACCTGCAGAACCACTCCTTTATTGGGGGTGTCTTGCTAATTGCCTATAATTTCCACCTGTTGTCTATTCCATTTGCACAACAGCATGTGAAATGTATTGTCAATCAGTGTTGCTTCCTAAGTGGACAGTTTGATTTCACAGAAGTGTGATTGACTTGGAGTTACATTGTGTTGTTTAAGTGTTCCCTTTATTTTTTTGAGCAGTGTATATATTTTATTTCAATTCAAGCTAGTTTTACCTTCTAAAATAAGGATCACTTTTAATATGTTAGGTAACAGAGGGTATTCCGGTTACAAGTGTCTACGGACCATGTCCTTAATCTTCTAACAGGTTTTGTTATCAATGATAAATCTTTTGTTAGAGAGGTGTCTGTCACGTCCTGACCATAGAGAGCTTGTATTTTCTAAGGTAGAGTAGGTCAGGGTGTGATTGAGTGGGTTTGGTCTAGTTTATTTATTTCTATGTTGGTTCTAGTTTCTTTTTTCTATGTTGGGATTTTTGTCTAGTTTAAATTTTCTGTGTTGTGTTCTAGGTTCTTTTTTCTAGGTTGGGGTTTGCGTATGATTCCCAATTAGAGGCAGCGGGTCATCGTTGTCTCTAATTGGGGATCATATTTAAGTTGTTTTTCCCACTAGTGTTTGTGGGAGATTATTTTGAGTTTAGTGTATGTTGCACCTCTTCGTCACGGTTTGTTTTAGTTTATTGTATGTCTTGCATAGTTTCACAGTTAAATAAAGATGTGGAACGATACACACGCTGCGCTTTGGTCTCATTCATACGACAACTGTGACAGTGTCTGCGAGGAAGGATCGTGTTAAAATATTTTATTTTAGAATGTCTTATTACTTTTATTTTTGCAACTGAATATATTTTATTAATGTACTTTTACCAGTATCATATTCATTGTTTTATTCTCTGTATATTCTACATAACTGAGAACCACAGGCAAGGCTATGTACTACATGCTCATTGCTTCTTCATAGTATATTGGTTGATTAATAGTGTTTTATTCTTGGTTTTTGACTAGATCTTTTACTCCTACCCATGTTATAGATTGGAGATGTTTGGTCTTGTCGGTTTGTGTGCCTTATTCAAGTTCATTGTATGTATGAAGTTGATGTATTTTTTCCTCCATCCTCTTGGTGTCACTTAGATGGTGGTTTGTGGGACTAATTAGTCCCAGAGGAGGGATTTATTGGGAGGTAATGTAATATAGCTAGGTACAACTGCTATGTTAATGTCATGTAGCTAGGTACAACTGCTATGTTAATGTAATGTAGCTAGGTACAACTGCTATGTTAATGTAATGTAGCTAGGTACAAATGCTATGTTAATGTAATGTAGCTAGGTACAACTGCTATGTTAATGTAATGTAGCTAGGTACAACTGCTATGTTAATGTAATGTAGCTAGGTACAACTGCTATGTTAATGTAATGTAGCTAGGTACAACTGCTATGTTAATGTAATGTAGCTAGGTACAACTGCTATGTTAATGTAATGTAGCTAGGTACAACTGCTATGTTAATGTAATGTAGCTAGGTACAACTGCTATGTTAATGTAATGTAGCTAGGTACAACTGCTATGTTAAGGAAACACAAGAACAATGGTTACATTGGTTGCATCTGGACATACATTAGCTGAGGCTATAAGTACATTTATGGCAGCTGGACATAACTAATGGATGCATTAAGTCAGGGCCATAAGTACATTTATGACAGTCAGACATACTAATGTCAGGACACAGGAAGGAGGATGGTGGTAAAATGACCAACAGGTGAAATATAAGTATACAATAAATTTATTATTTTTTTGTATGACATAAGGGGTCCTGCCACCATTATAATCTAACCAGAAGCAGAGATGGGCGTTACTGGGCGTAAACAAGCAAAGAACTCGGACTAACAGATAATGGTGGCAGAAGGACTAAGGGGAGTAACTGCATTTACATATGGGATGTACCCATATGCTGTATGTGTATAAAAGCAAAGCCAGTGCTGAGGGAAGTCAGTTGTTCCGCGGACCAGCTCAGCTTTGCTACTTTGTATTAAAGCCTATATTGAATTCACAAGTTCTTGTAAGAGTGTTATATTTTTGAGGCAATATTCCACGACAATACCGGGTTTTGTTTGACCCATTCATTGATTGTTCTGTTTACGGTGGTTTTTATGTTTATTAAACAACACCGTTGTAAATCAGTTTTCGCTCTCCTGCGCCTGACTTCTCTGCCGCCAGTACGCACCCCATTACATAAAGTCTATTTGAATTCACAAGTTCCGGTATCTGAGAAATATTATTGGATGAATATTTCGACGACAGTAGTCATTCAAAAATCATGTTAAACACTTATTGCACAAAGAGGGAATCCATGCAACGTATGTGACTTAAGCAACTCCTATCATATTTAGGCTTGCCATGACAGAGGTTGAATAGTTATTGACTCAAGACATTTCACCTTTTCATTTTTAATTAGTAAAAATTTCAAAAAACACAATTCCCCCTTGACATTATGTGGTATTGTGTAAACGCCAGTGGCAAAAAAAAATCTACATTCCATACATTTTAAATTCAGTCTAACACAAAGTGGAAAAAGTAAAGGGGTGTGAATACTTTCTGAAGGCGCTGTACATATCTACCTGATACCCCTTGTATCAGGTAGACATAAAAAAAAAAAAAAAAATATAGCAAGAGTCGCAGCACAGAATGAAGAAATAAAACAGCACTAAAATGTGTATTGGTTAGTTTCACCACTGTTGTTAGGGAAAACAATAACATTAATCTTAACTCCCCAAGTTGTCATTACTCATTGTGTTTCTCTTATGTGTTTTACTTTTAAGTGATCTATTTTCTTTCTCTGTGCATTGTTGGGAAGGGCTAGTAAAGCCAGCATTTTAATGTTAGTCCACACCTGTTTACGAAGCATGTGACAAATACAATTAGATTTGATTTATCCATCTCTCTTGACTTTGTTTACTCATCTTTCTACTTGTGTCGAAGTGCTGTGGTGAATGCGCATTCAATCACACTAGAGGGACCTGTCAGCAAACCATGTCTTATCACAAGGAAAGGCCCATTCTTGGAAAGTCCCCAACACTACAGAGCTCTAGGTGGCCCAATGTTTTACGGGTGTACTTGTATAATGTGTTTCTAAGGATGCACATGCTATCTCTCTCGGTAGAGAACACTGTTCCTTTAACATACTCTGCTTTCCTAAGTATGAAGCATAACACTGTTTTTCTAAGTATGCCCCAAAATGCAGATACACAGGATGTCGGTATCTAAGTGTGATTTCCTGTTGCAACAACAGACCCTTTACCAAAAGGTCCCTTGTATTGTCAGTATTCATATTTCCCTTAACACAATGTGTATTTAATATCTCCAATTTTAAATCAAATTATAATTCCTACCAACATTTCCCAACAACCTTCACACATGATACTGATAGTAGCCTATTCTCATAATACTGCTGGCACAAGTCTACCAGTCCTAAAGTTTTATTTTGTTTCTCTTCTCATAAGCAGAGACAAGACTACAACTACATTTCAAGCAACATATGTATCTATACACCCTTAGGGGATCTCTCCACATAACATCCTTCTGTACACCCTCTTTGTTCCCATCTCTTACGTGCATTTCTACAACCCATAACTCCTCTTTACCCCCACACCTTCAAAATCACCTAAACATTTAAATCGAATTCTCAGACTCTAATAGGACAATAAGAATACACACCCTCATTCTAATAGATTTAGTATGATGAATACAATCAATTACCATACATTGAATAAAATTAAAACACTATGTCAATAGACAAATGTATAACTCTTGAACAGGATAAAAGATTAAGACTGGAGGTGAGAAAAGGAAGCTGTTCAAGATTCATTAGCTCCTGAGTAAAGCCAGAGAGAGCATGTCTGCTTTCACTGCAGGAGACAGAGAATGGAAGACAGCTCACTGAGGATGGTAACTTGGAAGGCATCATTTCGCATGGCAGTCCACGTTTGACTGGCAGAGGGTTTTGTATGTTCAGTTGATGGTGACATGACACAGACCGGGAACTCTTCATACAGCGACACTATCTTTATGGCTGTTATTTTCTTTAGTGTTTCATAGCCAATTTCATGTCATGCACAACAATATAATGTACACTTTTTTGAGCTCTCACATTCGTCTTCAAAGATTTCCTGTGGAGATGAAAGTAAACTAGAGAATCTATTTTATTGTGGATCAGTTTGACCCATTCAATTATAATCATCTTATCACCGCACAAACTCTGATTTAGGGAAGGAAGACGTGTGATTCACAGGCTGTAATAAATTCCTCACCCCTCTGGTTCCTCACTCTTGAGTTTCCGCCGCTGTATCTGACCTCGTGCTTTACGCAGTGCGGTCGTCGAGGTGATACTCCGTGTCAGTAATTTCTTTTAACAATTTATTTCAGACAGACAGATCAAACACACCATTTCCCCCGACGAGTACAGACCGGTAGGTCATTCTATTGTTATATGTTAATTAGCCATATGGATAACTTTTTTTACTAGGTAGTTGTTTCCTGGCTAGCTAGCATTAATGTAACTTAGCTATCGCCACAGCAACTCAAACGTTCTGCCGGAGTTTCATTAGCACACATTTGATTGTTAACGATAGCTTGGCGAGAGTGACATGTATCCTTCAGTTTTCATACGAGCCTTGACTTGGTAACTTGTCGAATGTTTTTATCCTGACATTTTAGTTTCGTTTCTTGGCTATTAGCTAGCCACTTTCGTTTTGCTAAACCATTTGTAAGAAAATATTGCAGACGCGTTAGCCAGAGAGGCCAGTGACCACATTGAAGTTGTTACTGATCTATTCTTAAATTTTAGCACATTGCGTTCTGTTCCTGCCGAGATTAATTATTATATCTACATTAAGGAATTGTATGCTCTTATATCTAGCAAATATAGATCGAGTCCTGTAGTTGAGTTATTTTTGACTTTTTATCAGCAGACCTGAGTGACGCCAGTCAATCAACTACATCGCCTTTCACATGCTCGTGCATCATCAACGAAGACGAATGGTGTGACTGATAGTCGGCTTCCTTTTCTAGTGTTGTGTTGGTAAGAATGGATTTGGCAATATATTTGTATCGTCAAACTATGTGAAATATGATATTGTGAAACTTTGCACAGTTAAACGTGAGTCTAGTTTATGAGTCTAGTTTATGGAATTGATTGGGATCAATGGCAATTGTCAATCGAGCATGGCAAGATGAGCTTGAGTCTTGACTCATGGCCGAAATGGGTGCTGTAAAGTCAAACTGACAGATGTAGAGTGTGGTATAGCAGTTAACTAATGCATTATCTCGATATTATAAAACAACATATCTGCTTCTGTCCCTTGCAGCCCCATATTTGCAGTGGCTGGTGTTGTTGTGCCACCCTGTGGTGTTTGCACACAGTGTCTCTCCCCCCTCCCTTCTCTGTTTCTCCATCTACTCTCTGTCTCTCTTTTTTTCCTCGCTCTTTTTTTCTCACTCTTTCTTGGTTGTTAGGGTGTTTGACTCCTGAGGTCTGCCACTATGCAGCCTGGAGGAGCACATAATGGTAGGCAATGGGTTATCAGCACTTTATTCATCCTCATTCATCCATTCATCATCCACTCTTTCTTCCTTTCATTGTCATTCATTCATTCTCTCATCCTCATGTAGCTGTGTGTGGCCAGAGCCTGCTGTCCAACTCCCTTAGGGTGTATCTGAACAACAAGAACAGACTGCAGCCCATAATCGGTCAGGAACAATTCTGGGTTTTTGTAAATGATACGTCTGTGTTTTTGACCAATGTGTGTACTTTAGACCTGTGTGTACTTCACGTGTGTGTGTGTTTTTTTTAGGTCTGGGCTGTGTGACAGAGTGTGTGACACTCGGCAGGGACTCTGAGGCGGTGTACCTGTGTGAGGTGTGTGTGTGTCGTCTCAGTAAGGCTGATGTCAGGAGCCACATCATGGGGAGTCTCCACAGATACAACTACATTGTGAGTGTGGGACGTGTGTTTCTGGATCTGTCCTTTTTTCTCACAAGCTACTTAATGATTCTGATATGTTATTGTAATACCTGTACAGTTAAACCACACCTCTTTACACCAGGGTTTCTCAATCCTGGTCCCAGGGACCCAAAGAGGTGCAATTTTTTTTTTTTTTGTGCCCTAGCATTAACACACCACATTCTTATCAAATGCTTGATGAGTATTTTTTTAATCTGGTGTGTTAGTGCTAGGACAAAAACAAAAATGCGCACCCCGTTGGGGCCTTAGCACCAGGATTGCGAAACACTGCTTTACACATTCACTGACCTACAACTAGCCTAATACAGCTGCATGTATACCACTTGTGTGTTTCCTCTCTCCTGTGGCTGTCTTTGTATAGAAATTCCATCACCCTCACTTTGTGTCAGAGTGGAAGCAGAGTCCTCCTGACCTGTCCAAGCTGGCCCGGCCTCTTATGGAGATGGCTCAAATACTAGAGAAGAGAGAAGGAACCGGGGACGTACAGGTATGTGTGTGTGTGTCTGTGCATGCTGGGGTGATGTGTGTGTGTGTGTGTGTGCGTGTGTGCAAATCTCCTCTGTCCTGTCTTTCTGTTAGGTGCTGAAGTTGGATGCTGCCATGTATGACGATATGACAACACACAGCGAGAGTGATGGTTAGTCCATATTCTCTCTTCTCCTTCATCCATTTTTTCTTTTTTTTTTCTTTGTACCAGTCGGCGTCACTCATGCTGTCCGCCCCCCAATCTATCGTTCTCTCTCTCTCTCCTCCAGCTGTCATCCTCTTGCATGCCATCAGGACTGGGAGGGAGCAAAGAGATCTTCAGAGCCAATCAGTGAAGCAATCAGTCCAGTCGGAGTATCTTACCATCGAGTCACAGAGAACCGTGATATCGCCTCGGAGGCTGTCCGTCCAACCAGAGAAGCCTGTTGTCCAGCTTGACAATCGAACCGTCCTATGGAAGAGTCCGACCACCCAGAGTCGGAACTCATCTAGCCAATCTGAGAAGTCCCCTGTGTTGCAGCAGAGTGTCTCTATCCAATCACGGCTTAGTTCGTGGGAGGAGGAGGGGTATCTCCATGGAAGCAAGCCACTGATTGGTGAGTGTATGACCTCATGGGATGATGCGCCAACTTTGTTAATGGGTGGTTAAAGACATTGGGTACCACTGTGTTGGAAATACACTTTTGACAGTTAGTTTAAAGCCCCAATGCAGCTGTTTTCATCCCCATGTCAAATCATTTCTGGATAACAATTGAGTACCTTACTGTGATTTGTTTTCAATCAAAATTGGAAAAAATATACAAAAATAGCTTCTTAGCAAGAGCAATTTCTCAAGCAAGAGCAGTCATTTTGCTAGGACTGTCTGGGAGTGGTCTAAGTGGGGGAGGGGAAAAACGAAAACTAGCTGTTATTGGCAGACAGGTTTGGAACTCTTTCTTATTGGTCTATTAACTAATTTACCGGATGGTGATGTCACCAGGCAGGCCAAAACTCCATTCCACCAAAACAGGCTGAAATGTAAGGCGGTCTTTTCAAACCGCTCTTGCACTAAAAGGGCATTCTCATAACTTTCACAGTAGTATTCTAACTCCTAGTGTGGAAATGTACATAAAATACAGGAAAGTCACAGTTTTGACAGCACTGGCCCTTTAATTCATTATTTACATCCTCTGAATCATTCCCTGCTACACACGTGGTGTGTTTTTTTATTTATTTTGCCCATAGAAAAATGTCTCACTTTTTACTGACATTTATCACTCCTCTTCTTTGTGAGTGTCTTTCTCTCTCTCGTCGCCTCTTTCTCTCTCCCTCGCTCTCTTCGTCTCCTTTTGTCTCTCACTTAAGGTGCTTCACTGAAGCGTCCTGCCTCATCATGGCAGCATGACCCCTCTCTTTCCCCGACCCCAAATGTCACAGCTGGAAGTCAGGCATCTCTGGGCGGGCCTGAGGGGAAGGGGGCGGGACTACGGGGGGTTCCTGCAAAGCTGATTCGCTGTGAGCCGGTGTTCAAGGTCAGTCTGTCTATGACGGACGGCCCCTGGCTGTTGGAGAGGAACTCCTTCAGCCTGGAAACCTCCCCCTCCTCCCTCAGACACGCCTCACCCCTTCACTCCCCCACTGTAGATGCCTCACCCCTTCACTCCCCCACTGTAGATGCCTCACTCCAACCCTCTCCCGCTCCCTCACGTTTGCTTGGCCAGCCGGGAAACACACATGAAAATACACACACTCCGGGACATGCACACACTTCGACTATGAGACTGGGCCCAGCCATACCTGATCAGCAGCTGACTATGGGAGATGAGGACACCGACACAGACCGTCGGTATCTCGGAGGGGAACAGAGGTTCACTGACTATGCTTTGTACTATGGAGAGAAAAACACAACTGACGGTCACTACTCAGTCAAAGAGCAAAACAGTACTGCCATGGTTTACCTCAGGAGAGAGCAGAACCGAACTGACCATCTGTATTCAGAAAATAACCGACTCACTGACACAAAGTTCCATGTCCGAGTGGGGCAGAACCACCGAGAAGGCAGTATTTACCCCGGTCTAGCCTGTGCCAGAGACATCACTGGCACAGCGTCTGTTGCCGGGCCGATTCTCTTCACTACTGGCCGTCTCTCGAAGGAGAGCTTGACAGACACTCCTCTAATGGAAGAAGAACAGGAGGAGGAGAGGGAGAATGAGTGTCATTCTGGGGCACAGAGGCTTGCAGAGCATGACAGGACAACTGACAGTCTGTACTCTACTGGAGAGAGGATAACTGACAGTGGGTTTTCCACAGGAAGCAGGTCAACTGACAAAATGTTCCAAACAGGGGAACGATCAACTGACAATCAGTCTTTTACAACAGAAGGGACAACTGACTGTTGGTATGCTACAGGAGAGGAGATAACTGACCGTCAGTTGATGGAGGAAGAGGAGCAATGTAGAGCTGAAATTCAGAATGGAGTTGGGCTCATCGTGGAGGTCATGGTGGAGGAGGGGGAGAGATGGGGAGGAAAGGATGGAGAGAGGGAGGAGAACTCAGACTTTTACCGCCAACAGTATTTGCAAGGCCAGCCTCCACAACGGCACCAGGCGCAGGGGTTCACAGGAACTCATAGGGGCGCCGTAGGGCTTCATATGGTTGACACAGCAGATCTCCGACATGACATAGCCCTTCATAGAGATCAGGCAGGGCCAGCCCTTCACCGAGAAGAGATGAGCAGTCGTATGGGTGACATGGCAGCCATGCAGCCGGTGCAGTTATGTGAGGCTGAGGACAGAGAAGCATGGGCCTACGGAGGCACACAGCTGACCCCTGACACCTATAGATCAAGTCCGCAGGGGTACGAGACTGACCCTGGCCCCTACCTGCCATTCCCAGAGGGCCACAGAATGAACTGTGACCCCTATGAAGTGGTTTCTGATTGGTTTAGAACCACCCCTGGCCCGCACTTCGTTCACTCTAACCCTGACGAGTTTACACCCCAGGTCCTCCCGTACCCCCACAATACACAGCCCCAGGGGATTGGACCCCATCCCCACTCTGGTCCCTTCCCCATGATGATGGGGGGCGTGCAGCCACAGGAGTACAGAAGGCTCCCCAGCCCCCCATTAGTTATGGCGTCTAGACCCTGCCACCCTCAACCCTTCTTTCCAGGACATGGAGGGTTTCTGTCTCCCCGGCACGGCCCAGCCTTCCCCCCCCAGCCCTCCCCACTACAGAGGAGCCTACTTGGGCCACAGCCCTCCCCGGAGTCCCTGGGCAGCTCCAGGACCAGGACCTCCCTGGGTCTAACTACCACACACCATACATAAATCCACCAGGATAGTTATTTGTGGCACTTTAGACACTTTGTTGTTTTAAATGGACAGGTGTTTTGTGCATTTGTTTTATACACTCTGGGTTCTATTGTTTTTATAGCTGTCTTAAACCAACAGAATCCCATCCATTGTATAAGTGCTGATTTTGAGTTGTTGTAAAATTAGGTACTTCCCCTGTCAACGTGATTTCATGACATCATACAACTGTCAACGATTCAACTCACCGGTTCAATTCTGTTACCGATTCAGATTTATACAAGACTTGTTTGTTTTAAGTTGTTTGTCTGCTGCCGTCGAGTCAAGATGGCGCTGAGATGGATAAATAGACGTTGAATACTGGTTCAATTTGATAATATTATGAACTCAGTTTGTGAAACGCCGCTTCAGCGACCAACTACTGAGACATTATGAAGAAGGAAAATAATCTATTTTTCAACAACAAATATTTTGGTTAATGAAAAAAAAAATCAAAATGTAAATATAACCTAAGGTTTATTTTACACAGTTAAGGGGGATCAATTAGGGGTTCAACATTGACCTTTCCAGAACTGTCCAGAAGGAGTCGCTGTATTAGTTTTCAGTTCGACCAGCTGAGGGAAGCAGAGCTGAATAAGTTGTTTAAAATGAGGTTCAGAAACACAGCACTTGTTAAAGTTAACAGTTTTATTTTCAAATATTTTTCACACTTGCGATGTGTGCTTCCCTCCAGGAAGCTTATTTCAGTGTGACAACAGCTTTAGCCAGTGTTATATTTTGACTTTGGTTCACACACCTTTACATTGGCTTAACTGAGTAGATTTGATTCCATTTGTTTAATTATTAGTGTTAATTTGAAGATTTTTCCCTAACAATGTTTATGTGCAGCAGGTACGACAGACTCGGAGCCGCCTCTTCCTATAGGCAGACTACGCGCTGCACTTTTTTTTTTTTTTAAGGAACTGTCAGGTCTCAACTCACTTTTGAAAAGTAGAATACACCAGGTGCAATTTTGACATTTTGTTGTGTATCAGCAGTTTCCCACTTATGACAGTCGCTCAATGAGCCCATGTCAGCAAAACATTTAAGATTGCTAGGTAAGGTAGTTGAGCCAGGGGCCCTGACCTCCAGGGGGGCCTCCATTGATATTTGTAATTTTGTCACTCTCTTACAAATACTTTTGTGTGTGTATATGTATATGTGGAGATTTGGCTATTTCAGCCACACCCGTTGCTGACTGGTGTATAAAATTGAGCTCACAGCCAGCCATGCAATCTCCACAGACAAACATTGGCAGTAGAATGGCCTTACTGAAGAGCTCAGTTAATTTCAATGGGGCACTGTCATAGGATTCCACATTCTCCAACAAGTCAGTTTGTCTAGAGCTACCTCGGTCAACTGTAATTGCTGTTATTGTGGAGTGGAAACATCTTGGAGAAACAACAGCTCAGCTGCGAAGTGGTAGGCCACACAAGCTCACAGAACAGGACCGCCGAGTGCTGTAGAGCATAAAGATCATCTGTCCGCTGTTGCAACACTCACTACAGAGTTCCAAACTGCCTCTGGAAGGAACGCCAGCACAAGAACTGTTTGTCGGGAGCATCATGAAATGGGTTTACATGGCCGCGCAGCCGCACACAAGCCTAAGTTCACCATGTGCAATGCCAAGCGTCGGCTGGAGTGGTGTAAAGCTCGCCACAATTGGACTCTGGAGCATTGAAAAGGTGTTTTTCTGGAGTACTGAATCACGCTTCACCATCTGGCAGTCTGACAGAAGAATCTGTGTTTGGCGGATGCCAGGAGAACGCTACCTGCCCCAATGCTTAGTGTCAAGTTTGGTGGTGGGGGAATAATGGTCTGAGGCTGTTTTTTACATGGTTTTGACTAGGCCCCTTAGTTCCAGTGAAGGGAAATCTTAACACTACAGCATACAATGACATTCTAGATGATTCTGTGCTTCCAACTTCGTGGCAACAGTTTGGGGAAGGTCCTTTCCTGTTTTAGCATGACAATGCCCCCGTGCACAAAGCAAGGTCCATACAGAAATGGTATGGAAGAACTTGGTTGGCCTGCCCAGAGCCCTGACCTCAACCCCATCGAACACCTTCGGAATGAATTGGTACACCAGGCCTAATCACCCAACGTCAGTGCCTGACCTCACTAATGCTCTTGTGGCTGACTGGTAGCAAGTCTCTGCAGAAATGTTCCAACATCTAGTGGAAAGGCTTCCCAGAAGAGTGGAGGCTGTTATAGCAGCAAAGTGGGGACTAACTCCATATTAATGCCCCTGATTTTGGAATGAGATGTTTGATGAGCAGGTGCCCACATACTTTTGGTCATATAGTGTATCATATGAACATGGCAAAATGTGTAACTGAAACATGTCTAAAAGGCTAGAGGCAGCACTGGACAGGCTACTCAGCAAGTGGCATTGAACTTTATTTTTTGGTCAGTTGTGTCTCCCCCACTGCCTAATGTCAATTTGTGGGCATAAGACTTTTTTTAAGCAGGTCTTTAGCTTATATAATATGGTTAATGTAGCACAGCTGGAGTCAAGTAGTTTTTTTTTTATTTGACTTGTTTTTCATTGAGTCAGTCACTGTTAATGCTGTATTCAAGCATCTCATACTGTAGTTAATGTTTTGTGTTGCTGCTGTATTTGAGTACATTATGGCCTTCAGGCTAATAAAGTCACAGTATCCATTGATCTCCTGCTCCAGTCATCTAATGCAGTGGCTCCCAACTTTTTTTACCAAAGACAAACCAAATCTTACATCAAGTCATTCTGTAGTAACGCCTGTTTTTTGATCTTATGAATTTCTGACCTTGGAAAACCCTTAGAGGGTTGGGGAAACAAAACACTGATCTACTAATATCTTCCATAACATTATCCAGCTGTCATGTGAAGGCTTGAGAAGGAAGTACTGTACACACCTCAATGTTGCAACATAATCTACTTTATTGAATCTGGTTGTTCTCAGTAATATTATTTACATATTGAAATAGTGCAAACAAGTAAGGAAGCCAGATAAATGAGACTAGGTGTCACCCTACTACAAGTTCACTGAACGTGTGTGGAAGACATTGCATTTCCAGTCACTAAAACACAGCAAACTATCAAACCTTTGAAGTCAACATTTACTATTTTCATATGTATTACCTTAACCTCGTTAGCTTGTTTGGTAAAGAAATGAAATACAAACCCTATTTCGCAGCGAGCTCAAACGCAATAAACTCAATGTTAATGCGATTGGACAGTTTTGTCAGAGCCTCAGAGAGTGACCAATAACATGGCTCTCATCAGAAGAGCTGTGGATTAAAGGTGAAACAGGGTCAGGAAATATAAATCTAATAATCATTGCTCTTCACCCATCCTGTTCCCTTATCATACATTGCAATTCTAAGTAGAAGCATATGCTTGTCATACTAACAGCAATGATGGTTGCTAAACTTAAAGGTCATGAACAGTCAAAATCATGTTTTTCATGAAATTGGATGAAACCAGATTAAAGTGTGATGACCAAAGTATGCCATGCCAAACACTTAGATTAAGGAGGTGGGATTATTAAGGGGATAGGATGACATCACCCTAACACTTATTTTAATGCACCAATGGTAGCATGATATTCATTTAATTTAAATAAGTACCACCTTGTAACCAACATTGGAGTGTTTGGAGGGGTCGTGGTTTATATAGCTTGATAGCTACTCTACTGGTGCCAAAATTTGACCGTGTTGGCAAATATAATTAAATGTTTACACTTAATCTATGACAAAGATTTTTATATCATTAACCAGGTTTCCATCCAAACTTTTTATGTGTGTAAAGTACATCAGATAAATGTCATGACAGGCCTGATAGAAACCGAAATTTCGACCAGGTGGGGTCTTATGTCGGTTAAATGTCAGATGCTTTTATGCGCAAATATTGATATAATAACCATATCGAAGTACTTTTAGAGTCAAGCGATGACGTGTAGTCGTGCTGCTATGACTTGTCAGGAAAGCATGCCGTTTATTAGGCTACAGATGAAATAAGTTATGATGAACTTCACAGGGTGGTGAAAATTCAAGGTAATGAGCTTGATGCTCCTTTCCAATAAATAATGAGGGTCTTATTCTGGTGACATGATCATCAATGCTTGGCTGCCCTTTGACAAATACAAATTGTTTTGCTCTTTTGTCCATAATAATCTCATCGTGTAGGCCAGGGATAATCAACTAGATTCAGCCGTGGGCCAATTGTTTTCTTGAGCGGATGGTCGGGGGCCGGAACATAATTACATTCATTTGTAGAATACAAATTGACCTTGAGAAGCCCAAACAAAATGTTTGACTAAAACAATGTAAACCTTGAAGCCCAAACAAAATGTTTGTTTTAGTCAATGTAAACCTTGCAGACATTTGTATAGGATCACATTGTGTGGGAATAGTTTTAGGAGAGAAAGTCATTTCTCAAATTTTGAGCAGACGGGGCTTAGATTAAGCCAGGAGTAGGCCTTAATGTGTACTAGTTAAACTAGGACATTTTAAGTAGCTTTCATGAACGTGGCATAAATGTGGCTTAGTTAGTCGGAGACTATGGAGTAAGGTAAGTAAGCCTAAATGAGAACCTAATCAGGCTTAACCCAGGTGAAGTATGAGCACATGCTGTTGGTCTAATGGTGCTCATAAAAACCTGGAAGGGAATAGAAAACACCATTAATGGTGTGAATCTTGAGACAAAACAATGGCAGAGGGAGGTGTAGATAATTTGGTAAATGAAGGAATTATTGGATTTCCATACCCAATTATGACCATTGGATCATTTCTACAGTCATAAACCCCCGTATGAATATGGTTTAGTTTATTTACCAAAGTAATTGATTACATTCTGCAAGTTATTCACCTCTAAAACTATGTATGCGACAACACTAGATGGCCAGATAAGCTAGCTAGCTCAAACTAGCTTGTCGAACGTACATGGAAACTTCCACGACCAGAACCAAAAGGAAAGAAATGGAGAGATCGTCAGATGGACAATTAACCACAAAATATAGTATGATTTTGGGTACTCCTCTTCAGAATGTAACTGGGGGGAAATACTACAATGGGTGATGAAAATGTGGTGAGCACGGACAACAATGCTCACAACTTGCGCCCCTCCAGTCCTCAACTTACGACCCCGGCACTCCAGTCAAGCCCCAGGGGAAAAGATGAGCCCAAGAGGGTATGTCACTTGAGATGCAAAACAATATTATAATGCTTTTGACAGCAAAGATGGATGAAAGGGCAAATGGCTTGGAGGTCATGGTTAGGGAGAATAGGATAAATTGAGACCATTAAAAAATCGGACTTTATCTTTGGTGAAGTGACAACCCTCAAAAGTGACATGAAGAAAGTGGAAGTTATCAGCCAGGAAAATGAAAAGGTGGCTGAACTCGAGCAAAAGGTGAATGAGGCGGAGCGATACCAGCGCAGGTGGAACCTGAGGCGCCATGGAATTCCAGAGCAGGCGGGTGAGGACATCAAATGCAGAGTTGTTGACATCTGTGGAGCTGTCATTCCCGAATCAAAGCCAAACTTCAGGAAAATGTAGACATCGTTTGGGAAGACTCAAGGATCAAGACAAGAGATCGAGGACAACCATCATCCGGTTCACCAACAGATCTACACGGGATCTTCTCTGGAGGCGAGCGAAGAATTGTGAATTCCTCATCAAGCAAAAATGGAGGTTCACGGAGGATCTGACCTCAGCAGACAAAGTGACAAGAGAGAAACTGTGGCTGCAGCTCGAAAGGCAGGGAAAACTGCATTTTTTTTTAACGGTGCAAGAGTGATCATCGATGGGAAAGAAATGTGGCCAAATCAGAACATTTGAGTGAGAGCCAGAGTCTAACTCGGACAGAACTGTCAGGCCAAAAAACTGATTACCAGGTGAAAAGCAGCCTTTTATTATAAAAAATGTACACAAACACTTGAATGAGAAAAGGCTGACCTGAGAACTGGTCAACTAAACATTAACTATAGGTGAATAACTGCTTATTGTAAAGTCTACACAATGTCTCCCCCTTGTGGGAGTAAGAATGCTTTGGTAACTTTATGACCAATATTTGTTGTTTTTTTGTTGGAGAGGTTAATAATGGGATGGAAATCCTTTTGAGTTACATATCCTTAGGAAAAGCTTATATTAGCATAACAAGGTTGTTGGTTGAAGTTTGTCCATCTTTGTTCAATTAATGTCAGGGGTATTTGTAATTCACTCAAGCGTAAGGCTATTGTCCTGTATTGCAAATGGTTTAATGCAGACTTTTACTTTTTTACAAGAGACTCATGCTTGTTCTCCCGATCTATCTTTTTGGAAAAATCAATGGGGTAACGATATCTGGTTATCATATGGCAACAACCACTCAGCAGGTGTAGCAGTTTTAAGAGGTGCATTTAAAGGGAAGGTCATCAGTAGTAAGACTCACCACTCTGGATGTTGGTTAAGTTTAACTGTGAATTTCAACAGTGAAATGTTTTCATTAGGGAATATTTATGCATCCAACAACAAACAAAACAACAGGATATTATTTCAAGAATTAATAGAGTTATAGGTGTATTTCAGGATATCAAAATTATCTCAGGTGGAGATTGTAATTCTGGTTCTAATGTGATGACTGACAGATATCCCCCTCCTAACAGATCCAGCATTGTTAATCCTGAGTTTAATAATCTGTCTTGGATTAGTCGATATTTGGAGATCTAAATATCCTGATAAAAAGGAATTCACTTGGAGTAACAAGGACATGTCCAGAATTGACTTCTGGTTGATTTCTAATTCATTAGATAATTCTGTAGTCAAGTATCAATTGGACCATCAATTCTTACTGATCATTAAGTTATATTCTTATCTTTAAATCTTAATGGATCTGAAGTTAAACCGACTCAGAGTTATTGGAAATGCAATAGTAGACTGTTGGAAGATAATTTCAATATGGATGCCAAAGATATTATACAAGACAATTGGAGGAAAGCCCAACTATTTAAGTCTTATGGGAAATATTGGGAATTAATGAAGTATGAAATAAGACAAACAGCCATGAAGAGAGGTAAAGAAATTGCTGAACTTAAAAGATTGAGGGAAGATAAACTTGTTAAGGAAATACTTTCTCTAATCTCTCTGGAGGACCTTGATGAAGAAGGAAAGGGCCAGTTATTCTCTTCACAACTAGAAATGGACCGAATGTATGAAGAGAGAGCAAAGGGGGCATTTGTAAGATCAAGAAGGAGATGGTTGGAGGAAGGTGAAAAAAAATGCTAAATACGTTTATAATTTAGGAAGAAAAAATTCTGATTTTACACTTTAATTCAACGAGTGAGTGCATTGGTGTTCAGTCAGGTGCTTTTGAGCGAAAGCTAACCCACATTCCGCACACACACACGTGGCTTCTGCTTTCCTAAGCTTAATATAGATGGCACAGAAAATGAAAACCCCAAAGATATTTCAAAATATGTTTCAGAATTCTATGGTAACCTTTATACCAGTAATGCCTGTCCTACTAGTGACGTATCAGCCTTTCTAGACTCTGTCAAAGACTATGCAAAATTCTTAGATGAAGACTTCCAAATGTCTTGTGATGAAATTGTTTCTGTCAATTAAATAAAAATATGTATCCGCAAGTTAAAAGGGAAAAAATCTCCAGGGAATGATTGCATAATCAGTGAATTCTATAAATGTTTTCTGGAGGATATTACTGAATTTATATTTCATGTTTTTAAGGAGGCAATTGATTTAGGGGTCCTGCCTGTTTCTCTGACACAGGGCCTAATTTCTGTAATAACCAAACAAAGATTCTATGATGTTAGAAAATTGGAGACAATCACATTAATGAAAAGCTACTTGCATCCATCTTTGCAGAAAGACTTAAAAAAAGGTCTTGACCAAATCATTGATGACACCCAGTCTGGTTTTATGAAGGGCAGACATATGTAATAATATTCCACTAGTATTGGACTTGATAGACTACAATGAGCACATTATGGAAAATAGCTTTATTTTATTTGTACACTTACAAGGCATTTGATACAGTTGAACATTTTCTTTTTGACTCTTCGATATTTTTTTTGGGGGTTTTGGTCAATATTTTCAAAGTGTATTTAAGACACTTTACAATAATAGTATCAGCTCTGTTATATTATCCCATGGAACTTCAAAGATTCGACATTAGACGTGGAATTAAACAAGAATGCCCAATTTCTCCTTTCTTATTGTTATTAGTCACACAAGTTATGGCACTTAATATAAATAAGGATAGTTATAGGGGTATTCATATACAAGACAAAGAGAGAATGTTCACAATTGGCTGACGACGACACCATTTTTTTAAAAGATCGTAATGAAGTCAGGAAAGCTATTGAGTGTATTTATGCCTTCTCACATGTATCAGGTTTATCACTGAATATTAGGAAATGTGAATTATTTGCATTGAAGAGATGTGACTTAAACTCTGTAATATCCCTGTAAAAGATGTGATCACATATCTTGGTATTAAAGTTAGCAAAGATCAGAAACAAAGGGCCAACTTTTACATTTCTCTCCTATTGTAGAGGAAATTGGAAAGAGATTTAACTCCTGGTTATTAAGAGATCTTTCTTTATCTGGACGTGTACTTTTATCAAAATTTGAAGGTCTGTCCAGATTAGTTTATACCTCCCTTGCCTTGGATGTTCCTCTGTCAGTAACTAAAATGGTTGAAACTAAATTATTTAACTTCATATGGAGGAATAAACCTAATTATTTAAGAAAAGCGGTAATATGTAGCACCCAAAGTGAGGGAGGGTTGAATGCTCTGGATTTTAAAACCTCTAATATAATATTTAAGATTAAATGGATACAAAACTATAAGAAATTAGGATTGCATTTGGAATATCATCCCTAAATTAATATTCCAACAGATTGGTGGTCTAGAATTCTTACTCAAATGCAACTTTGATATGGGTAAAATCCCTGTTAAGCTTGTAAACTTTCATAAACAAGTACTTCTAACTTGGAACCTCATGTACGAACACAATTTCTCCCCACATAGGTTTCCAATCTGGAATAATAAAGACATACAAAAAAAGGTTTTTTTCCAGAATTGGTTTGACAACATTATTTGGGTTAAACAATTATTGAATAATGATGGACAATTATATGATTATGCAGAATTTATTAGAACACACAATGTTACATTCACTCCTGAGGAGTATCAAATTGTTAGAGCTATCCCTAAAAGGTGCTATTCTTCTTTTAGGAGAATATAACAAAACTCCAAGTGCAACTGTTGAGGATTTTGTAGCCTCAATACAATTAGAAGGAATTGACATTTTAAACTATAAATGTAATAACATCTTTAAGGAAACTGTCAATATGTTACTATTCCCTCTGATAAAATGTACTGGACTGCAGCCCTAGAACAAGTGATCTGGAACAAAGTTTCGTTGTTGTCTGGTAAATGTTGTATATCTAATAAAGTGAAAGAAGTATCATACTACCTCATTCATAGCATCTACCCTGTAAAGACCTTTATTATACACAGATTTAAAATGGCTATTAATAACAAATGTGTATTTTGTGGTTGTGACCCAGAAACTCTTGACCATTTATTTTGGGACTGTTCTTACGTCAGAAGATTGGAGTGAGTTAGAAGATTCTATTTTAAAATAAACTACTGTTAATGTTAATTTGAAAGACTGATATTATGTTTTATTTTGATCCAAATGATATGGACCCTGATTTAACTTTCATTGTTCATTTGTTTATCTTTCACGAAAGATTCTTTGTCCATAAAATGAAGTGGACAGAGAACAAACCCCTCTTTACATTATTTAAGATAATATTTAAATTCTATTTTGTAATGATCAGTACATGTAAAAACAAAAAAGCAATGCAAGTATGTAATACTGTTAGGTTTATGTACTCTTGTTTGTATATTTCTGTTTTTTTGTGTGCATAATAAAAAAATAAAAATGTCAGAGGCAATTATTTGTTCAACAAACTTTGAGTATGGAAAAAAACGCTAATAAAACACATTGTCAAACCAACCAGTTATTGAAAGTAAACATCACACTACTGCTACTGAGCAAAAGAAAGTGGTTGGGCTGCAATTTGTAGTGAATTCAATGCAAATGAAAATGTAACCACAAGAAGAGTACAGTCGTGGTCAAATGTTTTGAGAATGACACAAATATTAATTTTCAAAGTCCGCTGCCTCAGTTTGTATGATGGCCTTTTGCATATACTCCAGATTGTTAGGAAGAGTGATCAGATGAATTGCAGTCCCTCTTTGCCATGCAAATGAACTGAATCCTAAAATAACATTTCCACTGCATTTCAGCCCTGCCACAAAAGGATCATGTCAGCGATTCTCTCGTTAACACAGGTGTGAGTGTTGAAGAGGACAAGGCTGGAGATCACTCAGTCATGCTGATTGAGTTCGAATAACAGACTGGAAGCTTCAAAAGGAGGGTGGTGCTTGGAATCATTGTTCTTCCTCTGTCAACCATGGTTACCTGCAAGGAAACACATGCTGTCATCATTGCTTTGCACAAAAAGGGCTTCACAGGTAAGGATATTGCTGCTAGTAAGATTGCACCTAAATCAACCATTTATCGGATCTTCAAGCAGAGCGGTTGAATTATTGTGAAGAAGGCTTCAGGGCGCCCAAGAAAGTCCAGCAAGCGCCAGGACCGTCTCCTAAAGTTGATTCAGCTGCGGGATCGGGGCACCAGCAGTATAGAACTTTCCCAGGAATTGCAGCAAGCAGGTGTGAGTGCATCTGCACGCACAGTGAGGCAAAGACTTTGAGGATGGCCTATGTCAAGAAGGGTAGCAAAGAAGCCACTTCTCTCCAGGAAAAACATCAGGGACAGACTGATATTCTGCAAAAGGTACAGGGATTGGACTGCTGAGGACTGGGGTAAAGTCATTTTCTCTGATGAATCCCCTTTTTGATTGTTTGGGGCATCCAGAAAAAAGCTTGTCCGGAGAAGACAAGGTGAGCGCTACCATCAGTCCTGTGTTATGCCAACAGTAAAGCATCCTGAGACCATTCATGTGTGGGGTTGCTTCTCAGCCAAGGGAGTGAGCTTACTCACAATTTTGCCTAAGAACACAGCCATGAATAAAGAATTGTACCAACACATCCTCCGAGAGCAACTTCTCCCAAACATCCAGGAACAGTTTGGTGACGAACAATGCCTTTTCCAGCATGATGGAGCACCTTGCCATAAGGCAAAAGTGATAACTAAGTGGCTTGGGGAACAAAACATCGATATTTTGGGTCCATGGCCAGGAAACTCTCCAGACCTTAATCCCATTGAGAACTTGTGGTCAATCCTCAAGAGGCGGGTGGACAAACAAAACCCCACAAATTCTGACAAACTCCAAGCATTGATTATGCAAGAATGGGCTGCCATCAGTCAGGATGTGGCCCATAATTTAATTGACAGCATGCCAGGGTGGATTGCAGATGTCTTGGAAAAAGAAGGGTCAACACTGCAAATATTTACTCTTTGCATCAAATTCATGTAATTGTCAATAAAAGCCTTTGACACTAATGAAATGCTTGTAATTATACTTAAGTATTCCATAGTAACATCTGGCAAAAATATCTAAGGACACTGAGGCAGCAAACTTTGTGGAAATGAATATTTGTGTCATTCTCAAAACTTTTGGCCACAACTGTACAACTTCAGGTGAGATATCTTCATTATTATCAGTTTTTCACATTTCTCATATTCATATTTTCGTGACGTCACTTATATCGAATGATATCTGCGTTTAAAGACTGTGGAAGAACCTTAAACTGGCTTTAAAAAGAGAATTCAGAGATCAGAAGAGAGCGATTCACTACTGGTGGTGGACCACCAAAAACAAAAACTACCCTTCTCCAATGGACAAAAAACAGGAAGAGGAGAGGGGGAAATGACTGTTGTTCTGGGGGACAGAGACTTGCAGAGGATGACAGGCCAATTGACCGTCTCTACTCCACTGGAGAGACGATAACTGAAGCAGGTGTCGTGGAAATTCTAACCAATAAGGAAGAAAGATCAACTGACAATCAGTCCTTTACAGCAGAAACTGACCGTTTGTATGCTCCTCTGTGACTCGTTCTAGACGGCACCAAAAGTTGTTGTATACTATAAATAATTATAATTTAAGGAACCATATCAACTCGGTTGAGAACATTTTAAATAGTGTCATTTTCATGTGCAGCACTCAAAACTACTCATTACTCGGTAAGTTGTGTATCATAGTGTCCTACTTCCCGATGTCAATTTGTGGGCAGGATAAAACTTGTGGCATTACCTTTGGAGCGGGTCCAAAGAAAGACAATGCACTTCATGTAGTAAATTGTGTTTGAGGTTTTTATTTGAAATGTTTTCCACTGAGAGTCAGGCACTTTTACTGCTGATCTTGTACTGGACAAACCAGCTGCATGTTCCATACCAGGTTTCATGTGAGTGCTTGGGAAGGACTTGCACTCCCACATCGCAACTGGATGTACTTTATTGAAACAGTGGAAACAAGTGAGGGGGTCAATAGTGGTATTCAGGGAAACAAGATCAAACAGGACTCCACATCGATTCCACATCTGTGTGGTATTTATCAAACAGATGTACCCTTACTGCACAGTAGTAATATGTAAAGAACAGCTCAGGGTTGCGTTCAAGAGTACAACATTCTGAATGTTGCAGATGTATGTTGACATTATTCCTTCTTCATGAAGGTCTTCAAGAGGCATGTCTATCTACACTGAACAAAAATAAACAACAGATAAAGTGTTGATTTCATGAGCTGAAATAAAGGATCCTCGAAATGTTCCTTCCAAGAAGCTTATTTCTCTCAAATTTTGTGCACAAATATGTTTACATCCCTGTTAAT
Organism: Salmo trutta; assembly: GCF_901001165.1. Classification (NCBI taxonomy): domain Eukaryota; kingdom Metazoa; phylum Chordata; class Actinopteri; order Salmoniformes; family Salmonidae; genus Salmo; species Salmo trutta. The sequence continues at coordinate 24,534,128 of NC_042990.1, forward strand.
GAGCATCTCTCCTTTGCCAAGATAATCCATCCACCTGATAGGTGTGGCATATCAAGAAGCTGATTGAACAGCATGATCATTACACAGTTGCACCTTGTGCTGGGGACAATAAAAGGCCACTTTAAAATGTGCAGTTTTGTCACGCAACATAATGCCACAGATATCCCAAGTTTTGAGGGAGCATGCAATTGGCATGCTGACTGGATGAATGTCCAACAGAGCTGTTGCCAGATAATTTAATATTAATTTCTCTACCATAAGCCTCAGCCAACATCATTTCAGAGAATTTGGCAGTACTTCTGACCGGCCTCACAACCGCAGACCACATGTAACAACGCCAGCCCAGGACCTCCATATCCAGCTTCTTCACCAGCATGTTAAGTTTATATTTTTGTTCAGTGTACATAATATATTTCTGTTTGAATGCCCTGTAGTCCCCTCTTGAAAGCAGTACAGAAAACCCCTGAACATAGTGCATTCTAAAGTATTCAGACCCTTTCAATTTTTTCACATTTTGTTACAGCCTTATTCTGAAATTGATTAAATCTTTTTTTCCTCAATCTACAATACCCCATAATGACAGTGACATTTTTGCAAATGTATTAATAATAAAAAACTGAAATACCTTATTTACATAAATATTCAGACCCTTTGCTATGAAACTTGAAAATTGAGCTCAACTGCATCCTGTTTCCATTGATCATCCTTGAGGTGTTACAACAACTTGATTGGAGTCCACCTGTGGTAAATTCAATTGATTGGACATGATTTGGAAAGGCACACACGTCTATATAATGTCCCACAGTTGACAGTGCATGTCAGAGCAAAAACCAAGCCATGAGGTCAAAGGAATTGTCCATTGAGCAACGAGACAGGATTGTGTCGAGACAGATCTGGGGAAGGGCACCAAAACATGTCTGCAGCATTGAAGGTCCCTAAGAACACAGTGGCCTCCGTCATTCTTAAATGGAAGAAGTTTGGAACAATCAAGACTCTTCCTAGAGCTGGCTGCCTGGCCAAACTGAGCAATCGTGGCAGAAGGGCCTTGGTCTTGGAGGTGACCAATAACCCGATGGTCACTGACAGAGCACCAGAGTTCTGTGGAGATTGGAGAACCTTCCAGAAGGACAACCGTCTCTGCATCACTCCACCAATCAGACCTTTATGTTAGAGTGGCCAGACGTAAGCACTCCTCAGTAAAAGGGTCATGACAGCCTGGTTGGAGTTTGCCAAAAGGCACCTAAAGGACTATCAGACCATGAGAAACAAGATTCTCTGGTCTGATAAAACCACTCTATGGCCTGAATGCCCAAGCATCACGTCTGGATGAAACCAGGCACCGCTCAGCACCTGTCCAATACCATCTCTACGGTGAAGCCTGGTGGTGGCAGCTTCATGCTGTGGGGATGTTTTTCAGCGACTGGGAGACTAGTCAGGATCGAGGGAAAAATTAACAGAGCAAAGTACAGAGAGATCCTTGATGAAAACCTGCTCCAGAGCGCTCAGGACTTCAGACGGGTGAAGATTCACCTTCCAACAGGACAATGACCTTAAGGACACAGCTAAGGCAATGCAGGAGACCTGAAAATAGCTGTGTAGTGGCACTCCCCATCCAACCTGACATAGCTTAACATAATCTGCAGAGAAGAAAGGGAGAAACTCCCCAAATACAGGTGTGCCAAGCTTGTAGCATAATCCCTGAGAAAACTCGAGGGTGTAATCGCTGCCAAAGGTGCTTCAACAAAGTACTGAGTAAAGGGTCTGAATACTTATGTAAATGTGATATTAGATTTTTTAATTGAATACATTTGTAAAAATGTCTAAAAACCTATTTTTGCTTTGTCATTATGGGGGTTTTGTGTGTAGATTGATGTGGAAAAAATGAAGGGGTCTGAATACTTTTCGAATGCACTGTAAATACAATCATATCCTCTGTCTCTTCTATTGGTAACATTTTCACTTTCAGCTCTTAGCTAGGACTGTTAGGGGGTTATCACATTGTTAATACTGTATATACTAATATATTAACACAACTCTGTCAAATAAATAGTCAGTATAATTCCTATGAAGAATATGATTGCTGCCTAATAAGTTGTCACCCTATTCAAAATGTCATACACACACTTGGTGACAATATGTTTAAATTATATTGCATTTCCATTCACTACAATACACCAAGCGAACAAAACCTTTTAAGTCAACATTTTCTTTGTTCCTATGCATTTTCTGATTCCCATTGATTTATTTAAGAATATAAAGTAAAAACCCTTTATCGAGAGCTCACACGCATCAGACTCAGAATCCAGTATGATAGTCGGTTTTCTCAGAGCTGCAGCAGAATCACCAATAACAGGGCTCCCATTAGAAGAGCTGGGGCATCAAAAAGGAAACGGGTTCAGAAAATATTAAATGTAATCACGTTCCTCCCATCCTGTTTTCTTATCAGACTAACAGCAATGGTGGTTATAAAAACATAATATAATTAAGAGAGAAGTAGTAAATGGTGTCCAGTAAAGACTCACCCACAGCACCATCCCAAATAGAGTTGATATTAAAACACAGTTTGAATCATTTTGAAACAGGTAAGTTTAGAGAGTGACATACCTGAGAGAGGAAGAGGACCAGCGATGCCTGAGCCATTAGGGTCACTCCATTCTGTCACTGCTCCATCGTCTAGAAAAACAGTGGAATTCTCTGAAATCTAACAGTATGGAACCAAATTCAAATCACACAAAATGGACAAGTTACCAGTACCAATTATGTCATGGAATTTTTGCTGTTGTGCTTTTTGAGTATGATGGAGGAGGTATAATACACCTAGACCAGTGTAAGTAAACATAGACTAGGTCACAGGAGGCTGCTGAGGGGAGGACAACTCATATAATGGCCGGAGCAAATGGAATGGCATCAAACACATTTGATACCATTCCACCAATTCTGCTCCAGCCATTACCACGAGCCCGTTCTTCCCAATGAAGGTGCCACCATCCTCCTGTGAACTAGGTAGTTATCAAAATCTGACATCTGTGGTCATGAAGGAAAGGACTTTTACAATTAGAATTAGCAGAATATGTGCACCTATTGAATGAACTAATTTAAGCTCTGTTAGCCATGATTCCGGGAGATCCTTGACAGATGGAAAGTATAGCAAAACCTTCCCTAACCTGACATTTGCATTTTAGATGATAGTCATTTAGCAGATGTGAAAATGCCACATAACACCCTTATTACAATAAAAACTGTCAAAAATGTACTTTAACATTTTAGTCATTTAGCAGACGCTCTTATCCAGAGCGACTTACAGTAGTGAATGCATACATTTCTTTCCCCGTACTGGTCCCCTGTGGGAAACGAACCCACAACCCTGGCGTTGCAAACACCATGCTCTACCAACTGAGCCACACTGGACCACACTTCCACAGAACGACACTTCCACTTCTTCCTATTTCGCAACAAAGCATCCTCATGCTGGCAAACATATCCTCGTAAAACTGACTATCCTACCGATCCTTGACTTTGGCAATGTCATTTACAAAATAGCCTCCAACACTACTCAGCAAATTGGATGCAGTCTCACAGTTCCATCTGTTTTGTCACCAAAGCCCCATATACCACCCACCACTGTGACCTGTATGCTCTCGTTGGCTGGCCCTCGCTTCATATTCGTCGCCAAACCCACTGACTCCAGGTCATCTATAAGTCTTTGGTAAAGCCCCGCCTTATCTCAGCAAACTGGTCACCATAGCAGCACCCAACTGTAGCACGCGTCCAGCAGGTATATTTCACTGGTCATCCCCAAAGCCAACTCCTCCTTTGGCCGCCTTTCCTTCCAGTTCTCTGTTGCCAATAACAAGGAACGAATTTCAAAAACCACTGAAGCTGGAGTCTCACTAACTTTAAGCATCAGCTGTCCGAGCAGCTTACAGATCATTGCACCTGTACACAGCCCATCTGTAAATAGCCCATCCAACCAACTACCTACCTCATCCCATATTTGTTTTTTTGCTCCTTTGCACCCCAGTATCTCTACTTGCACATTCATCTTCTGCACGTCTATCACTCCAGTGTTTAATTGCTAAATTGTAATTATTTCGCCACTACGGCCTATTTATTGCCTCACCTCCCTAATCTTACTACATTTGCACACACTGTATATAGATTTTTCTATTGTGTTATTGACTGTACGTTTGTTTATCTCACGTGTAACTCTGTGTTGTTGTTTGTGTCGCACTGCTTTGCTTTATCTTGGCCAGGACTCAGTTGTAAATGAGAACTTGTTCTCAACTGGCCTACCTGGTTAAATAAAGGACTTGTTCTCAACTGGCCTACCTGGATAAATAAAGGTGAAATAGAATAAAAATCTTTAGGAGAACATCTCTCAATTCTCCCTGCCCCTTCAACATTCTCCCGTTCCAACGCGTATCCACCTTGGTCCTGGTGAGCTATGGTTTCCATCCAACCCTGCACTAACACATCTGATTCAGCTAATCATGGTCCAGAGTTAAAACCTTGATTAGAATTTGTTTGTAGTGTGTTTTTGTTGGACTGGAATAAGTACCTGCACACACCCAATAGCTCAACAGGACCGGAGTTGGAAAATGCTGATCCATGCAGTCATCAATGCAGTCTGTCATCAAGTCAATTATGATTACTTCAATGGAGGAAGTTATGCGTATTTAAACAAGGCCATACGAGTGGGTATCCATGGAAAGACAAGAACCTCCATCACTGGAGCTCCATGACATCAAGACACATCATCACATATCACACACACTCACCATCCACTTAGACCAACTTCTCCATATTGCTTCCTAGGTGACGAGCCTCAACTTGAATCTTCTGTTCTCCCTTCTGATATTTCTCCAGGCGAGTGTCATATGCTACACACGTATAATTCCCAGCATCCTCCTTGGTGAAGTGGTTGATGATCAGGGTGACCCCCGCTGTCTGTTAAATTGTAACGTGGTTCTACCTTGGATGGACTCTTGTTCCAGTAGGCAATCTGAGTATCCCACCATCTCCATCTAATTATGTCAGCGTTCTGAAGACCGTGGTCACATCTCAACCTGGACTCCAGACAAACTGTGGCATTCCACTGGACAGCTTGGGCTGTATCACCATACAAACATAATAAACATCTAATTGACAAATACCCATAGGTAACACTATGGCATAGTTAGCTTTTTAAGGGCTTGTAAGTAAGCATTTCACTGTTGTATTCGGCGCATGTGACAAAGTCAATTTGATTTGAACATTTGATTTGGGCCCTAAATGACTGGAGAGGAACAAAGGTCAATTCATGGAACTGTCATTTTCAACAGGAACCTGCCCAGGCTGGGTCCACTGGCTGGGGTTGCCTGTGGAGTACCAGCATGGAGGTTCTGTAGGTGGGCCAGCAACTTAACATTTTGATTCCTTTGCACTGTAATGAACTCCCTGTGCATGTCATGCTGGGCCTTGCTGTCATGAGGTTCTCCATGATCTGGTATTGCTTCACAGTCTTGTCACTTAGCCCTCCAAGCCCGGAGATATAAGGTCCGCAATCTCCACCAGTGTAGAGGTCAGGGGGCCGGGCTGGCCCACAAATGACAAGAGTGTTAAGTAACACAAGCTTAGACCATAATGCACCTTTCTCCAGGGAAACGGCACAGGACCTTTATTCAGGAAAATAAACAAAATGCGGCACAGCACTGGGTAACAATAAAACCAAACCAAAAACCTAGCTCCACTTTGAGCCTTTCTACACAGTTCCTCTAGACCCTCTCGGCTAACAGCTAAGCTGTTCACCGGCGTATCAAACAACAGAAATCCACAGGCTTGTCCTTACTGGAGTCAGGTGTACAGCCAGGTAACGTACGCTATGTTCTTGTCCTGTTGGGTTCAATATCCCTTTCAGCATTGGAGGGCTCTGCATGTCAGCTCTTGCAGATCTGGCCAAAGCCAGGTTAAACAGCCACTATCCAACTTCTAAGCCAATTACATTCAGGTGTGTGCAATTAGCTTCTTACCCTTCCGGGCCACCCTCTCTCCTGGCCAGCAGATGTAGCCAACGAGCAGGAATATACCGGCCATCACACACACACCCACCCTCTCACTCCATCATAGATAGTAAAAACTTGGAGAAATGTTTGGGTTAAGTTGGTTAAAATTGTTATAGAAGTCATCGAAAATGCAGAATTTGATGCTTTAGCAAGTCTTTATTCATATTCAAAATCAGATTTATTGTGGTCTATATTAAAGGGCACTTAATTTAATAGAATGGGCTTTTAAAATTCTATATAGGTGCACAATTTCAACTTAAAATTTCAAAAGGGATTATTTTCTTGTAACGACCCATGGATGTGCACATGTGTCCTTGTTCACAGGCAGCAGCAGCTGAATAGGAAGAAAGTGGACCTGATAGAACAGTACAGATCTCAGATCCAGAAGACCAAGCTCAAACACAGGAAACAACAGTAAAGTAACTATGTAGTGAATTAGGGGGAACAGTCAGAATGGAGGCTTGAACCAATAACCATCAGAGAGATCAGACTACACTCACAGGCCAGTTTATTAGGTACATTTAGTACTGGGTTGGACCCGATTTTTTTCCTCCAGAACAGCTTGAATTCATCTGGACACTACAAGGTGTGAGAAGCATTCCGTAGATATGTTGGTCCATGCTGACGCAATGGCATCACACAGTTGCTGTAGACTGGATGGCAGTACATCACAGGAAGCTGCTGATGTACCATAATAATGGCCAGAAAGGAGCAAATGGATTGGCATCAAACACATGGAAACCTGGTCTTGGGACTGCGCAGGCCACTCAATTAAACTGAATACACTGTCAGGTTCCAGGCAATGTCTTTCCACTCCTCAATTGTCCAGGGGATCACATGCCTACTGGAATGCTTCTTCTTGATTTTAGCTGATAGGAGTGGAACAAGGTGTGGTCGTCTGCTGCAATAGCCCATCCGTGACAAGAATGGACGAGTTGTGCGTTCCGAGATGTCGTTATGCACACCACTGTTGTACTGTGCCTGTATGTTGCCCGCCTGTTCACTTGCATGAGTCCTAAGATTATCCTTCAACCTCTCTCATCAACGAGCTGTTTTCGCCCACAGGACTACCGTTGACTGGATGTTTTGTGTTTGTTGCTCCATTCTCGGTAAACCCACTGTCGTGCGTGAAAATCCCAGAATGGCGACCGTTTCTAAGATACTGGACCCGGCACGCCTAGCACCGATGATCATACCCCACTCAAAGTCGTTTAGGCCACTCGTTTTGCCAATTCTAACGTTTAATCGAACAGCAACTGAATGCCTTGATGCCTGCTTTATATAGCAAGTCACGGCCAAGTGACTCACTGTCTGTAGGAGTGATCCATTTTCGTGAAAGGGGTACCTGATAAACTGTCAGGTGAGTGTATATATCTGGTGCAGTGGCGACCTGTTTTGAGCTCCACCTATTAATCTAAAAAAATATATATATATATATATTTTTTTGTGCCTATTTTGAATGTTATTTTGGCATTAATTAGTTTCACATATCAGTTTGCAAACAATGTAAAAAATATATAAATTGGGTTAATGAAGCCGCTGCAGGAGGGACTGGTGCACTTCACAAATTAGATGGCCACCCTCTCTCCTGGCCAGCAGATGTAGCCAAAATGGCATCATGAGGAAGAAAAATTATGTGCATATATTGAAGCAACATCTCAAGACATCAGTCAGGAAGTTAAAGCTTGGTCGCAAATGGGTCTTCCAAATAAACAATGACCCCAGGCATACTTCCAAAGGTGTTGCAAAATGGCTTGAGGACAACAAAGTCAAGGTATTGGAGTGGCCATCACAAAGCCCTGACCTCAATCCCATAGAAAATTTGTGGGCAAAACAGAAAAATCGTGTGCGAGCAAGGAGGCCTACAAACCTGACTCAGTTACACCAGCTCTGTCAGGAGAAATGGGCCAAAATTCACCCAACTTATTGTGGGAAGTTTGTGGAAGGCTACCCAAAATGTTTGACCCATGTTAAACAATTTAAAGGCAATGCTACCAAATACTAATTGAGTGTATGTAAACTTCTGACCCACTGGAAATGTGGGGAAAGAAATAAAATCTGAAATAAATCAATCTCTCTACTATTATTCTGACATTTCACATTCTTAAAATAAAGTGGTGATCCTAACTGACCTAAGACAGGGAATTTTTACTTGGATTAAATGTCAGGAATTGCGAAAAACTTTAAATGTTTAAAAGTTTAAATGTATTTGGCTAAGGTGTATGTAAACTTCCGACTTCAACTGTACTTGTCATATGAAGATAAATAATGAAGAGAAATTATAGATCAAACGTATCAGTGCTCATCGGCCATTGGACATAAACATTACACAACAAGTTGGAAATCGCAAATTCAACAATGAGTAGTTTGGAAGGAATCAGTGGCTAACTGCAAGTGCTGCCAAGCAATCACTAGCCTGCTATTCAGTGGAGTGGGTGGGTGGTCCTAAGTCTGGGTTTAAGGGTCTATTTTCCAAGCTTAAAAGGATAAACATTCAACACTGGCCATGCTGTCAATCCAGCACAACTTCTGCCGCACTCAAAACAACTGGAAACTCGTAACTGGGAAATCTCAGACTTCTGTGAGTTCAAGACAACTAAACTCAGCAAAAAAAGAAACGTCCTCTCACTGTCAACTGCGTTTATTTTCAGCATTCTTAACATGTGTAAATATTTGTATGAACATAAGATTCAACATCTGAGACATAAACTGAACAAGTTCCACAGACATGTGACTAACAGAAATTGAATAATGTGTCCCTGAACAAAAGTAACAGTCAGTATCTGGTGTGGCCACCAGCTGCATTAAGTACAGCAGTGCATCTCCTCCTCATGGACTGCACCAGATGTGCCAGTTCTTGCTGTGAGATGTTACCCCACTCTTCCACCAAGGCACCTGCAAGTTCCCGGACATTTCTGGGGGATGGCTCTAGCCCTCACCCTCTGATCCAACAGGTCCCAGACGTGCTCAATGGGATTGAGATCCGGGCTCTTCGCTGGCCATGGCAGAACACTGACATTCCTGTCTTGCAGGAAATCATGCACAGAACGAGCAGTATGGCTGGTAGCATTGTCATGCTGGAAGGTCATGTCAGGATGAGCTTGCAGGAAGGGTACCACATGAGGGAGGAGGATGTCTTCCCTGTAACGCACAGCGTTGAGATTGCCTGCAATGACAACAAGCACAGTCCGATGATGCTGTGACACACCGCCCCAGACCACGACGGGCCCTCCACCTCCAAATCGATCCCGCTCCAGAGTACAGGCCTCGGTGTAACGCTCATTCCTTCAACGATAAACGCGAATCCAACCATCACTCCTGGTGAGACAAACCTGCGCCTCGTCAGTGAAGAGCACTTTTTGCCAGTCCTGTCTGGTCCAGCGACGGTGGGTTTGTGCCCATAGGTGACGTTGTTGCCGGTGATGTCTGGTGAGGACCTGGCTTACAGCAGGCCTACAAGCCCTCAGTCCAGCCTCTCTCAGCCTATTGCGGACAGTCTGAGCACTGATGGAGGGATTGTGTCTTCATGGTGTAACTCGGGCAGTTGTTGTTGCCATCCTCTACCTGTCCAGCAGGTGTGATGTTAGGATGTACTGATCCTGTGCAGGTGTTGTTACACGTGATCTGCCTCTGCGAGGACGATCAGCTGTCCGTCCTGTCTCCCTGTAGCGCTGTCTTAGGCGTCTCACAGTATGGACATTGCAATTTATTGCCCTGGCCACATCTGCAGTCCTCATGCCTCCTTGCAGCATGCCTAAGGCATGATCACGCAGATGAGCAGGGACACTGGGCATCTTTCTTTTGGTGTTTTTCAGAGTCAGTAGAAAGGCCTCTTTAGTGTCCTAAGTTCTCGTAACTGTGACCTTAATTGCCTACCTTCTGTAAGCTGTTAGTGTCTTAACGACCGTTCCACAGGTGTGTTGGGTGGTCCTTTGCATGGGGTGATGTAAGTTTCCTTCAACAATCAGTCTTCCAGATAGATGACACAGACACAGGATCCTTGGTATAAAACTCTTTAGTAATAAAATGCAATTGCAGACAGAGATTCACATACAGAATACCTCAGTAGTCTATAGTAAAGATCTGTGTGGCAAAACAAGAGACAACGCTCTTTATACTTAGTTGGTGTGGACAACCTACCGTCAATCATATCTTAATATTGTTGCATTTGATTAGATACAAAGTATCTAAAATGAGAAAAACATGTCTAGACTGTGGTTTCCTACTCTACTATTTCGACCTTGAGGCTGCGTGACTATCAGCAGGTGCAGGCAATTCTCAGCCTGAGAACTAAAGCAGTACATCTCCATTTACCCGGTACTTTTCCTTCAATTGCGCATTGCAAGCATACAAAGGTTATCATATATATACAGTAATCATGGCATTGGTGTAGCCCCCCACCTGACCCCCAGGGTAACCCCCAACAGGTGCATGTTCATTAATTGTTTATGGTTCCGTCACACCCTGATCTGTTTCACCTGTCTTGTGATTGTTTCCATCCCCTCCAGGTGTTGCTTATTTTCCCTGGTGTTTCCTGTCTCTCTGTGCCAGTTTGTGTTGTATGTTTTTCAAGTCAACCAGCATTTTTCCCGTACTCCTGCTTCTATTCTCTTTCGCTAGTCCTCCCGGTTTTTGACCCTTGCCTGTTTTCTGGACTCTGTGCCTGCCTGACCATTCTGCCTGCCCTGACCTCAAGCCTGCCTGCCACTCTGTACCTCCTGGACTCTGAACTGGTTTTGACCTTTTGCCTGTCCACGACCATTCTCTTGCCTTCCCCTTTTGGATTGTTTAATAAATATCAAGACTCAAACCATCTGCCTCCAGTGTCTGCATCTGGGACTCGCCTTGTGCCCTTATAGGTTCATTGAACAAGCATGGGAAACAGTGTTTAAACCCTTTACAATTAAGATCTGTGTAGTTATTTGGACTTTTACAAATTATCTTTGAGAGACAGGGTCCTGAAAGGGACGTTTGTTTTTTTTGCTGAGTTTAGTTATTCTGGTAAAAAAAAGAGCTCTGACTAGGAAATACGTTTTGAACAGTCATCCAAGTTGGGAACTCTGGCCTCTTTCTAGAGCTTCTACCTGAAGATCCCTGACGTCATTATGATTCCACCTTGTTTTTTCCAGAGTTCCCAGTTGACTTGAAGACACCATAAATCCAGAGAATGCCAGACTTTGATAAAAGTTTGATGACAAAATTTGCCCACAAAAGACCACAGCACCACCTTCTTGTTCAAGTGAGCACAACAAGGTGAGTCCAAAAATGTATTGTATGCTGCTACATAAAGGATGTAATATGCCAGGGAGATATGTGTACTGTAGCTAAGAAAGTAATACTAAGTGTATGTTGTGTAGTAAGCTGTTAGCATGTGCCTCACCCTAATAATTTGGTCCTTTTCCCCTCATAATTTTGCCTACTGTTCTGACTTGGTGGTGCACATGTAGCCTATAACCTGTTTTTGAGAAATGTAATCATTGAAAACTGTAAGAGCTTTCATTGTCTGCTTATATGCCCCCTTGATTTAACCTACGGTTGACTTGGTATTACAGGGAGAATACTGTAAGAATGGCCCATGTTCTGAATTCTGTCACTGTACATTTCAAAAGTGCTGAACAAATAGTTATATTGACTATGTCCGTCCTAGCTCGCTCATTAATGTCTTAATCGAAATTACGGATTGTCTCTTATCCACTTGTCGTTCCCCTTATGCCATAGTTTGTACATCTCAATTGTCAGTAGAAACCACATTTGTTTAAGCAAGTCAGCCATATCAGCTATGTTTTTTTAAAAGGCAGTAAATGAGGCTGAATGAACTATTTTGCTGCCAGACGAGGCTCCGCTGATAGCCAGGTGTAGCGGTGGTAAGGTGTTGGGACTGATGTTGAGACTCTGCTGTTGGGACAGTTTTATGTAGGCCCTAACAGTTTGTGGGCACTGTTTGTCACTGTTATTGTGCAATTACTGTGTTGTGTAGTGGCTTTACTGGCGTGCATGAAATGTATAAAAACAAATTGCCCCACCAAGATTTACATGCTAAAATCGCCAATGATCCTGTATTTTTTTCTGACAGGATAAAGTTTGAAAACCAGCTCCAGCAGCAGATAGAAGCGCATAAGCACATTTGTGAGTTTGTTTGCTTATACCTGTTTGAAATCTATAAATCCAATAGAACTGAATAGCTGTTAAAGTAAATGGCAATGACTCTACCTATCCTGCCAATAGCCTTAGAGAGCATCCACCATATTGCTTTTATTTATCCACTCTTTCCAGATCTCTGAATACTAAATGTTATGTCTCTTTGCTCCAGAGCCCAGACAGACTGTCTGCTGAAATATAGAGGATAGAAAACACCAAGTCTCAGCTGTTGAAGGCTGGTTTGAACCTCTACACATGATGACTGTAGTGTACTGTAGACTTTACATGGGGCTAGTGCACCATCAGGTGTGCAACTGTGATGTATATGTGCTTGTTATGAGTGTGTGCATGCGTGTGTTTTTATAGAACAGCTGAAGTTGTCTCAGCTCTGCTATCTAGAGGAGGAGCTGGATGAGGCCAAGAGACAGACTCAGACAGAGACAACAGACACACACACAGACTAAACCCTGGAACTACACACTATAATAGTGGCCACTGTGTATATCAAAGTTACAGATAGTCCAATGCTCAGCAAACTGGTGAACGTTTTGGGATTGTTCTTATTTATTTAAATTAAATGATTTAACTAGGCAATTGTTCTTCTGCCCTTGATATTGTGTATTGTATTCCTTTGTTTGGAATTGTGGTTCTGGATGGTTTGTACATATAATTCGATTTTTTTATTTTATTCAGGCTTTATTTAAAGGAAGCGGATATTCGACTGGCAGAAGAAAAATGCAAGATTAGGCATAGGGGTCAAAATGAAGGAAGGCTAGGTGGAGTTTCAGTGAGGTTAGAAGTAGTTTCAGTGAGGTTAGTTGTAGTTTCAGTGAGGTTAGTTGTAGTTTCAGTGAGGTTGGGTGTAGTTTTAGTGAGGTTAGGGTTAGGGAAAGGCATAAAAGCCGTTAAAATGGAGTTACCACAGGCTTCTACCGGTCAAATATACAGTATACTGTATATACACTGCCAATGGCTGGGATGAGAACAACTACGTCCCTCATAAAGAGCTCCAGGATCTTTCCTGGTTAAAAGGTTAAATAAATACCACTGTGTGTGTGTGTCCTCTGGCTTGTGAGCAACCTTTATGAGCATTATACTGTAACAATCTGTAATTATGTTAATTATAGCATCAGCACCATTCCACCTGACAAGTTGTATGTACTAATGCTGTAGAACCTGTTGATGGGTGGGAGGGAGCTGAGAGACACACACACAAAGCTGAGGCCATGGCTGCATGCTCCTCTCTGAGGTCTGCTGAACCTGAGAACTTGTTGACAGTCTCTTTCTCAAGGTTCACTTTTCATCCCTCTAGTATTCTGTCACATATTGGTGGAGTCATACCTACAGTAACTGATTTTTCTGGATCCTTCATTCTGGTGTGTGTGTCATATAATATATTATCATGAAGGTACGCACCACAACTCTACAGGGACGGTAATCTAAGGCCAACACAGAGGTACTTAACTCAGTATGTCATGTGTTAGTGAGGTGCGTATGTCATTTATGATTACAGGTACTCAAACAACCACAGACACACACAGAAAACCACACACACACTGCTGACATGACATGTTACTGCGTACCTTTACTCACCACAGAGGGATGACCTTCCAGCATTTCAGCTCCAGTTTGTGTGACCTCAGTGCGTTTTGGCTGCAGTGAGTCACCTGAAACGCAGGTGTGACATTATTTGAGGGTAGGTAGCAACACATCTGCCACGCTGATCCTCAACACTGGAGCCCCCCGGGGGTGCGTGCTCAGTCCCCTCCTGTGCTCCCTGTTCACCCACGACTGCATGGCCAGGCACGACTCCAACACCATCATTAAGTTTGCAGACGACACAAAAGTGGTAGGCCTGATCACCGACAATGACGAGACAGCCTATAGGGAGGAGGTCAGAGACCTGGCCGGGTGGTGCCAGAATAACAACCTATCCCTCAATGTAACCAAGACTAAGGAGATGATTGTGGACTACAGGAAAAGGAGGACCGAGTACGCCCCCATTCTCATCGACGGGGCTGTAGTGGAGCAGGTTGAGAGCTTCAAGTTCCTTGGTGTCCACATCACCAACAAACGAGAAGGGTCCAAAGACACCAAGACAGTCGTGAAGAGGGCACAACAAAGCCTATTCCCCCTCAGGAAACTAAAAGGATTTGGCATTGGTCCTGAGATCCTCAAAAGGTTCTACAGCTGCAACATCGAGAGCATCCTGACTGGTTGCATCACTGCCTGGTATGGCAATTGCTCAGCCTCTGACTGCAAGGCATTACAGAAGGTAGTGCATACGGCCCAGTACATCACTGGGGCTAAACTGCCTGCCATCCAGGACCTCTATACCAGGCGGTGTCAGAGGAAGGCCCAAAAAATTGTCAAAGACCCCAGCCACCCCAGTCATAGACTGTTCTCTCTACTACCACAAGGCAAGCGGTACCGGAGTGCCAAGTCTAGGACAAAAAGGCTTCTCAACAGTTTTTACCCCCAAGCCATAAGACTCCTGAACAGGTAATCAAATGGCTACCCAGACTATTTGCATTGTGTGCCACCCCCAACCCATCTTTTACACTGCTGCTACTCTCTGTTTATCATATATGCACAGTCACTTTAACTATACATTCATGTACATATGTACATACTACCTCAATAGGCCCGACCAACCAGTGCTCCCGCACATTGGCTAACCGGGCTATCTGCATTGTGTCCCACCACCCACCAACCCCTCTTTACGCTACTGCTACTCTCTGTTCATCATATATGCAAAGTCACTTTAACCATTTGTACATACTACCTCAATCAGCCTGATTAACCAGTGTCTGTATGTAGCCTCGCTACTGTATATAGCCTCGCTACTGTTTTTCAGTCTTTTTACTGTTGTTTTATTTCTTTACATACCTATTGTTCACCTAATATATTTTTTGCACTATTGGTTAGAGCCTGTAAGGAAGCATTTCACTGTAAGGTACACCTGTTGTATTCGGTGCACGTGACAAATAAACTTTGATTTGATTTACAGCATGGAAAAAGCATTCTGGGAAAGCTTACTAGACATTTTCATGCGTGTCATTTTCTCAGTGTGTGTAGGTGGATGTGAGTGTACTCTGTGTCTGTGTTCATTGGAGGAGGATCTAAACCAACACCTAACCTCCCCTTCCAAACCCCAGTGTCTCTAGAGTTGAGACTTGAGGTTGAGAGAGAAAGCAATAGGCTAATGCAGCTGCCGACAGGATTTCTCTGACTCCTGATCCATTCTCTCTGAGTCCCGGCTTACTGTCCAGTTCCAAGTGTCTTGGTCCATGCCAGGTTTTCTCTGCTGTCCAGAGTCAGGCCCAGACCTGTGGTTCTGCTCTATGGCTAGGAGGTGAGTCAGAGAGAGGGGTGAAGATGGGGGAGGGAGAGAGGAGCTGGGTGCAGTCCTGAAGCCCGTGGCACATTCCTAGAAGAGACCACACCCTCAATCGCACCTCACACACACACATACATTTCCAGCTGCTAACTTAGCTAAAAAATACTCAGGTGAGCAGCATACACACACTAAGTCTAAGACACTCACTCATACACACGTATGGTTATACACTGTATGCAAATTAACTTTCATGGAGTGTTGTTATCACAGCCAGGTCACCTGTGATACAAGTCAGTATTTGACGTCCATCCATGTCTGAGGATGTCGGGAGAATACGTGGAAACTGGCCACTAGGGGCAACAGTGAGCGCTGTTACCTTCAAGTAGGTTTTGGCATTGTGGATGGCATCTGCCTCTGATTCCAAAGGTTGCCAGTTTGAATCCAGCGATAGGACGTTGTTTTTGAGATTTTTGTTTTAAGCCTATCCCAAACCTTAACACTTACCTTAACCAATAGGAGTTAATGCCTAACCATAAGATTTCGGAGTTAATGCCTAAACTTAACGTTAAACACTTCAGAATTTGATGCTTGGAACAACTTAGAAATTTGACGTTTCAGAAACATAGATGAACGTGAGACTAGTTGTGTTATCATACACACCAGGGAGAAGTAGATTTGCTTATCTCGGTCTAGATCGTGTAACACAGGGCAGGGTGCACCAAGGTACGTGGGCAGAGATCCACAACCGTGAGACACACCCTGCGCTGACCAAGCACGTCTGTGTGTGTGTGTGTGTGTGTGTGTGTGTGTGTGTGTGTGTGCTGCAGGATATCAGGGGAGCAGGGTGGAGCTGATCTGACAGAACAAAAGACAGCCCACGTCAAGCACACACACACTCAGAGACACAGTAAGAAAACTCCGTGCCCCTTAGTGTAGATATGGGAAACATGAATTAACATTTAGTTGAGTTGTCAACTAACCTGAATTAAACCTCTAATCAACAAAAAATGTCACCATGTCATTGGATTTAGGTAAAAAGTTGGATGAAAAAAAATACGAAGTTCCCTTATGTTGATGAAGTTTTAAAAAATTCAATCAGTTTTCCACTTTGATTCAACATCATCACTTTGCTTTTCTTTGTTGAAATGATGTGGAAACAACGTTGACTCAACCAGTTTTGCCCAGTGGGATTGTACTGGGCAGGACAAACAGAACAAGTGCAACTCCAAAATGTTTGATGGATTAGAGTGACCTACTGGTAGACATGGACAACTTTGTGGCTCAGTTGGTAGAGCATGGTGTGTGCAACGCCAGGGTTGTGGGTTTGATTCCCACGGGGGGCCAGTACAACTTTTTTTAATGAAATGTATGCATTCATTACTGTAAGTCGCTCTGGATAAGAGCATCTGCTAAATGACTAAAATGCTATGTTAACACTATGAAGCTGAATCAACATGAAGGATGGTAAAGTCATGATAAACAAGAGCTCTATCTCTCAGACTTCCCTGTCCGCAGTTAAAAAGAGAGGGAGAGGAGTGGGACATAAAGAAAAGGAGAGAATGTGGGAGAGAGGAAAGACAAAAAATAAAGGGAGAAAGAGAAGAGAGAGGGGTGCACACTGGGTAGTAGCACACTCAACTGTCTGAAGCACAAACCATGCTACAGCTCACTGGTGAATGGAGAGAGAGACAGAACAAGAGAGAGCGAGAGGGGAGGTGGTAATAGCAAAGACAGTATAGTATTAAGATAGGCAGAAACTGCTTCTCCAATGGAAATTCCCAAAAACGCTTGTAGGCGATGTCATGGCGACGTTGGCTAGCTATGCTCATGTGCAGAAATACGTCATCGCGTGTCGCCTCGCCGAACTGCGCACGTGCATGCCGTCAAATCAATATAAAGTTGTTTTCAACGTGTCAGTGTCACTTTAAGAACATGTTCAACGACTTAAGACATTGGCTCGAATATAGGTTGTGCCTTTAGATTTCGAGAAAATTAAGAACTGAGGAAGACATTTTCGACTTCTAAAAACCCAAACCTGTGCCTGGTCTGCTTGGTCTGTTTAGCACGCGTTCCCGGAAGTCTCGCGATGTTGTGGCTCTGGGTTTAGAAACTCTGTGGTAACAGTTTTTGAAATATGCCACTAGTCAACTTCCAATAGTTTTCAACTGTCAGCTTTAACAACAGTGAGAATAGGAGGAGTTAGGAGGGAGGAAAGGGATTGAGTTTCTCAACTTCTTCCCTGTTTTATCTCCCCGCGGTGTGGAAGAGCGCGGGCAAAGACGTAGGTTTAGCAGACGCAGAGGCAGACAGGTCGGGCCTGAGTAGTGTGGAGCTCCTGGGCGTTTTGATCGAATAGGGTGGAGTCCCAACGGGAGAAAGGAATGTAATACACAGACGAGCCGAGGACACTAGTGGAAGTACCGCGGAAGGGATATACGGCCATACACAGCGGTTCAAGCAAAAAAGACAAGGTAGTCTACAGGTTGTTGCCCACTTGAGGGTAAGATACTGAATCATTATGTCCATAACAACTCTCTCTGAAACAGGTACATCTATCCAAGTGATAATCTATCCAGGTGATCTCTCCGTGCCTTATATAAATTAGCATATTGCAATAATCTCTATGTAACTCTGTGTATGTAGCCCATACTATAACAAGAGAATGAAATAGCACTTTGAAACTTGAAGCAGTCAAATGTTACCAGTAGTTCTTTAGCCGACAGTATGTATTACGATCACTGTTGGATTAGGCAACTCTAATAATAACTCTGCAATAACGTCTGGTTTCATTGAAAGCTGCCAACCAATAGAAACTCTGCAAGACTTGCTTGGCAGTCTTCAATTCATTTATATAAATTCACATACACACAAAGAAACTTCTGTATTACAGTAGCCCTCTATTATAGCCTATATATTGTCATGCATAAACAAGACAATATGTTGTATGTCATGTTATCTAATAATGTAGACTACATAGTTGGACTAAAGTCGATTGATAATCACAGTCCTATGTCTTGTAAATTACCATACAGAAGTTGTTTGTGTGTGTGTGCTGAGTACAGATGTTCTGCTTTGTATCTGACTGAGACTTTGGTCCATGTCAGATAATAGGCCTACTTTAGCCTTCCTGTATGTCAGCCTACAACTTTCTCTCTGTGTGTGTGTGTCTGTGTGTGTCTGTGTGTGTCTGTGTGTGTTTGTGTGCGTGTTTACTACTGCCTCAGCTTTTGCCCAAGGGGCCGACCTTTTAGGGCGCAGGTGGTAGTGTACAAGTTAACAAACAGATCACCGACCATTTCGAATCCCACCGTACCTTCTCCGCTATGCAATCTGGGTTCCGAGCTGGCCATGGGTGCACCTCAGCCATGCTCAAGGTCCTAAACGATATCATAACCGCCATCGACAATACTGTGCTGCTGTATTCATCAACATGGCCAAGGCTTTCGACTCTGTCAATCACCACATTCTTATCGGCAGACTCAACAGCCTTGGTTTCTCAAATGACTGCCTCGCCTGGTTCACCAACTACTTCTCAGACAGAGTTCAGTGTGTCAAATCAGAGGGCCTGTTGTCCGGACCTCTGGCAGTCTCTATGGGGGTGCCACAGGGTTCAATCCTCGGGCCCACTCTTTTCTCTGTATACATCAATGATGTCGCTCTTGCTGCTGGTGATTCTCTGATCCACCTCTACGCAGACAACACCATTCTGTATACTTCTGGCCCTTCTTTGGACACTGTGTTAACCAACCTCCAGACGAGCTTCAATGCCATACAACTCTCCTTCCGTGGCCTCCAACTGCTCTTAAATGCAAGTAAAACTAAATGCATGCTCTTCAACCGATCGCTGCCCACACCTGCCTGCCCGCCTGGCATCACTACTCTGGATGGTTCTGACTTAGAATATGTGGACAACTACAAATATCTAGGTGTCTGATTAGACTGTAAACTCTCCTTCCAGACTCACATTAAGCATCTCCAATCCAAAATTAAATCTAGAATCGGCTTCATATTTCGCAACAAAGCATCCTTCCATCATGCTGCCAAACACCCTCGTAAAACTGACTATCCTACCGATCCTTGAATTTGGCGATGTCATTTACAAAATAGCCTCCAACACTACTCAGCAAATTGGATGCAGTCTATCAGCTTTGTCACCAAAGCCCCACATACTACCCACCACTGTGACCTGTATGCTCTCGTTGGCTGGCCCTCACTTCATATTCATCGCCAAGCCCACTGGCTCCAGGTCATCTATAAGTCTTTGCTAGGTAAAGCCCCGCCTTATCTCAGCTCACTGGTCACCATAGCAGCACCCACCAGTAACACGCGCTCCAGCAGGTATATTTTACTGGTCACCCCCAAAGCCAATTCCTCCTTCGGCCGCCTTTCCTTTCAGTTCTCTGCTGCCAATGACTGGAACGAACTGCAAAAATCACTGAAGCTGGAGACTCATATCTCCCTCACTAGCTTTAAGCACCAGCTGTTAGAGCAGCTCACAGATCACCACCTGTACATAGCCCATCTGTAAATAGCCCATCCATCTACCTCATCCCCATACTGTTATTTATTTTGCTCCTTTGCACCCCAGTATCTCTACTTGCATACTCATCTTCTGCACATCTATCACTCTAGTGTTTAATTGCTATATTGTAATTATTTCGCCACTATGGCCTATTTATTGCCTTACCTCCTTTATCCTAACTCATTTGCACACACTGTATATAGACTTTTTCTATTGTATTATTTACTGTATGTTTGTTTATTCCACGTGTAACTCTATGTTGTTGTTTGTGTCGCACTGCTTTGCTTTATCTTGGCCAGGTCGCAGTTGTAAATGAGAACTTGTTCTCAACTAGCCTATCTGGTTAAAAAATTGTGAAATATATATA
Source organism: Salmo trutta (assembly GCF_901001165.1). NCBI lineage: Eukaryota > Metazoa > Chordata > Actinopteri > Salmoniformes > Salmonidae > Salmo > Salmo trutta. The sequence goes on from NC_042990.1 coordinate 24,554,536, forward strand.
TTTTTTAAAACTTGCCCCACAAGCATAGCTGGTTCAAACCTCGCTTCAGCAGACTGCTCCCCCTCAGTCGCTACAATATATGTATCTGTAACTTATGTAGTCTGCTTCGGCCTCTGAATCATAACGTCTATACCATACAACATTAACTCTAGAATATGTACAACCTACACACTTGTAAACTTAATGACCAACCTTCACAACTAAGTTTTCAGTCTTTATATTACAAAATAGTGGATTTGCAGATTAGAATAGCACATTTGTTTGTGCATGTGTGTGTTCATGTTCCTCCTGTTAGACCATTATGCTGTCAAGGCTGCACCCTTTGTTTGCATTGTCTTAAGGGTCAATGTCTATCCGTGTGTGTTCTTGTGCTTACGAGAATTCAATCTATCCCTTTGTGTACTTGTAGTATCTGACCTTGAGTCATTGTACTGTATGTGGTGCTGTTGTCTTTTCAGTCAGACAGTGATGATATCCTGATGATACAGGACAGGTAGATGTACTTCTGTCTGTGTCTGCGCCTCAAATTACACTCTAATTCCCTATGAAGGGCACTACTTTTGGACAGAGCCCTATGGGAATTACGATGGGAATAGGGTGTCATTTCAGATCTGCCCGTGTGAGTGCCAGTGATGATATACATTTACATTTACATTTAAGTCATTTAGCAGACGCTCTTATCCAGAGCGACTTACAAATTGGATATAGAGAAGAACAGGTACCCCCTCCCCCCTTCTCTCTCTCTCGCCCTGTACTATTCTCACTGACCTATTTAAACGACTAACTGTAGAATCCACCTGAATCGGTATGCAGGATCAATCTGTGTGTTTGTTTTAGTGAGGCGTGTTCAGGTGTGTGTATGGTGTGTGTGTGTGTGTGTAGTTGTACAGGTTCTGCCTCCTCACGCTGTGTTCACCCAATTCAAATATTTTTTTCTACTAAATTGTCTTTTGAACAATCACATCAGATATTTTTCATAGCGTATATATATTATTTTCTGTACCAATTGGTCTTTTAACCGATCACATCAGATATTTTCATGTCAGATCTTTTGCAGAGGTGATCTGATTCGTCATAAGAACAATTAGTGCAGAAAATATCAGAATTGGGCTGCCTGTGTAAACACAGCCTCCGATACTTATTCACGTGTTGAGACAGAGACAAATGTTCCCTCTGCCACTCTCTTTAATTCCCTCTCTATCCCTCGCTCCCTATCATGCTCTCTCCCTCTATCTCCATCAATCCTCCTCTCTCTTTTTCTTTTCTCCCTTGCCCCCTCTATCATTCCCTCTCCCTCCCCCTCTTGCTCTCTCTATTTTCCTCTGTCCCCCTCTTTCCCAACGTTCACACAGGAATGCAGAGAATGACTGGTCAGAACGTTGAATGAACAAGCATGGGTTCGGCAACTCTGAGTCAGACAGTGATGATAGATATAACTATATAGCCTGGAGTGGAGGTTTGGTTCTTAAATCCTCCTGAAGTGGTGTACGGCTTCAAACCCATTCTGTTTGCTGCCTTTAAAACAGTCCTGCCCTTTTCTGAGAAACACATAACAAACACACACGCGCATGCACACGCAGACACATACACACACAATCACAAACACTTCCTGTCATTATTCCTGTGTCACCACTTGAGGTAAAAAGTTGTTGTTGCCACAACAAACCAAACAAATAGATGTCCCGTGTGTGAATGTGTCTTGTTAGACAGGTACATCAGACACTGTCAGCACTGGATGTTGTCATTCATCTGTCTGTAAACCAATCAGTGTGCCCCTTGTTCTCTTACAGCCAGTAAAACAGCGTGTGATTGGCTTAACCCAATCTCAACCCAATGAGCACACACGTACGCACAAACACACACACACGCACAGCTTGTGGAAGATATCTCAGGTGTACAGTGTTTGTTGTGTAATTTCTACCTGCCTTCAGGTCAGGGTGAGTAACCCCACTTGTACAGTTACGCTCTCACTCCGACCTACCAACTTACCTCAGAGGATAGGTTAGTGCAGGCCTGAATCAAATATGACAAAGACATCCTGTGATTTGAGAGTAGGACTGTGTAATGCCTTGAGGTAATGTTATCCTTGGAGCACAGACTCATGCAGGCTAGGCCTGTGGGTACCGTTAGCCAACAGACAGTCACTGTGCAGGATGTAGCATGTTAGCCGTAGGCTAGCAGTCTTGACTAGCTGGCTGCAGGTGAGCCACAGTGCTGCTGCTGAGTAAACTACAGCCAGCCTTTGATCCAGTGGGCAGGGCTATAACATAACTGGTTATTATGGTTACCTATAGCTCTAGGTGTGTGTGGAAGTTTACAAAACACATGCACACTCATCAGACAGCCAATCACCACACTATAGGCTACAAAACAACCCATCCACTCACCCACCCACCTGGATGCACACCCTCGCATCTTCTTTGGAGGACAAAGGTTTTTTGTTACATAAACATTTTACACACATTTTACATACAGTGCCAGTCAAAGGTTTGGACACACCTACTCATTCAAGGGTTTTTCTCTATTTTTTACTATTTTCAACATTGTAGAATAATAGTGAAGACATCAAAACCATGAAATAACACATATGGAATCATGTAGTAACCAAAAAAGTGTTCAACAAATCCAAATATATTTTAGATGTTAGATTATTGAAATAGCTACCCTTTGCCTTGATGACAGCTTTGCACACTCTTGGCATTCTTTCAACCAGCTTCAGGAGGAATGCGTTTCCAATAGGCTTGAAGGAGTTCCCACATATGCTGAGCACTTGTTGGCTGCTTTTCCTTCACTCTGCGATCCGACTCATCTCAAAACATCTCAATTGGGTTGAGGACGGGTGATTGTGGAGGTCAGGTCATCTGATGCAGCACTCCATCACTCTCCTTCTTGGTCAAATAGCCCTTACACAGCCTGGAGGTGTGTTGGGTCATTGTCCTGTTGAAAAATAAATTATAGTCTCACAAAGTGCAAACCAAATGGGATGGCGTATCGCTGCAGAATGCTGTGGTAGTGATGCTGGTTAAGTGTGCCTTCAATTCTAAATAAGTCACAGACAGTTTCACCAGATTTGGACTCATCAGACAAAAGGACATATTTCCACCGGTCTAATGTCCATTGCTCGTGTTTCTTGGCCCAAGCAAGTCTCTTCTTATTATTGGTGTCCATTAGTAGTGGTTTCTTTGCAGGTCAGGGCGCTGTGATGGCCACTCCAATACCTTGACTTTGTTGTCCTTAAGCCATTTTGCCACAACTTTGGAAGTATGCTTGGGGTCATTGTCCATTTGGAAGACCCATTTGCGACCAAGCTTTAACTTCCTGACTGATGTCTTGAGATGTTGCTTCAATATATCCACATAATTTTTCTTCCTCATGATGCCATCTATTTTGTGAAGTGCACCAGTCCCTCCTGTAGCAAAGCACCCCCACAACATGATGCTGCCACCCCCGTGCTTCAAGGTTGGGATGGTTTTCTTCGGCTTGCAAGCTTCCCCCTTTTTCCTTCAAACATAACGATGGTCATTATGGCCAAACAGTTCTATTTCTTTTTTCATCAGACCAGAGGACATTTCTCCAAAAAGTACGATCTTTGTCCCCATGTGCAGTTGCAAACCGTAGTCTGTCTTTTTTTAATGGCGGTTTTGGAGCAGTGGCTTCTTCCTTGCTGAGAGGCCTTTCAGGTTATGTCAATATAGGACTCGTTTTACTGTGGATATAGATACTTTTGTACTTGTTTCCTCCTGTATATAATCGATCAAACAGCCATGCAATCTCCATAGACAAACATTGGCAGTAGAGTGGCCTTACTGAAGTGCTCAGTGACGTCAACGTGACACCGTCAAAGGATGCCACCTTTCCAACAAGTCAGTTCTGCCTAGCTTGAGCTGCCCCGGTCAAATGTAAGTGATGTTATTGTGAAGTGGAAACGTCTAGGAGCAACAACGGCTCAGCCACAAAGTGGTAGGCCGCACAAGCTTTTAGAACAGGACCGGCGAGTGCTGAAGAACGTAGCGTGTAAAAATCGCCTGTCCTGGGTTGTAACACTCACTACCTAGTTCCAAACTGCCTCTGGAAGGAATGTCAGCACAAGAACTGTTCGTCGGGAACGTCATGAAATGGGTTTCCATGGCCAAGCAGCTGCACACAAGCCTATGCGCAATGCCAAGTGTCGGCTGAAGTGGGATGAATTTGAACATCAACTGTGAGCCAGGCCTAATCGCACAACATCAATGCCTGACCTCACTTATGGTCTTGTGGCTGAATGGAAGCAAGTCCCTACAGGAATGTTCCAACATCTAGTGGAAAGCCGTCCCAGAAGTGTGGAGGCAGTTATACGATCAAAGGTAGGACCAACTTCATATTAATGCCCTTGATTTTGGAATGAGATATGCGATGAGGCGGTGTCCACATACTTTTGGTCATGTAGTGTATATACAATATATACACACACAACCTTTTGGGTAGTTAGTACTTGGACATCTATATAGTGTTTTCAGTAATAACTATTACCGATAATAAGCATTTTAAACCCAGCCCTCTGCTTCCCTCCGGCCATCCCACCTATCTCTGTAGACCACCCCCTTTTGATTTCCACGCACCATATATTTTTCAACTGTGCTGTCTCACATGAACTTTGAACTTCTTTAATTGCATAGTATCCACAGATTGTACGTTAAAGATAAATATTTTTCCTAAGAGTATTACGTCATTTAGCAGACGCTCTTATCCAGAGCCACTTACAAATTGGTGCATTCACCTTATGATATCCAGTGGAACAACCACTTTACAATAGTACATCTATATATTTGGGGGGGTTAGAAGGATTACTTAATCCTATCCCAGGTATTCCTTAAAGAGGTGGGGTTTCAGGTGTCTCCGGAAGGTGGTGATTGACTCCGCTGTCCTGGCATCGTGAGGGAGCTTGTTCCACCATTGGGGTGCCAGAGCAGCGAACAGTTTTGACTGGGCTGAGCGGGAACTGTGCTTCCGCAGGGGTAGGGAGGCGAGCAGGCCAGAGGTGGATAAACGCAGTGCCCTTCTTTGGGTGTAGGGACTGATCAGAGCCTGAAGGTGCGGAGGTGCCGTTCCCCTCACAGTTCCGTAGGCAAGCACCATGGTCTTGTAGCAGATCACCCAACACTGCTATTTGTAGGGTTAACACACATTCACACCCACATATTTTACACTCTTATCCAGAGCAACTTACAGTAGTGAGTGCATCATTTTTTTTGTATTGGTTCCCCATGGGAATCGAACCCACAACCCTGGCGTTGCAAGTGCCATGTTCTACCAACTGAGCAACACAGTCAGTCTGTGAAGCCTGCAGGCTAAGTCAGTCACAGGCTGCAGGTTTTCATGGTGATGTGAGCAAACAGGTAAAAACACTTCCCGTCTAGTTGACATGTTCAGACTCGTGTTCAGAGCATGCCCAGTAAATGCCGCCCTATATAGTGTGCAGTATAAGGAATATGGTGTAAGTTCAGATATGCCCAGTCTCCATATACCATGTACTGTGCCAGCATGTGGAACACTCTTAGCAGTGTTTTCAGTTGGTTGATGTGAACAAACAAACTCGTTCTGACATGCAATTGCACTGTAATATGTAACAGCACATGTATTTACCCCAGACAGGCACTGTAAAAAAAAAAACATCTAGTTGATTCAACAAATTATTATTTAGTAACTGGTTCCACAGCCTTTTTTAGTTTACTTAACTTTTCAGTCAAGTGTTACTTGAACTTTCTAGTTGGCCCAAACTTGAGAGAACTTAGGTCAGGGACACCCACAAATTCAAGTAGCGCTTTGAACATACAATGTTTTCTGCCATTACGAAAACGAGCTCAAATTAAGATCCTACATCTGTACCTACAGCCTGACACACCTATAAAACATGTTTACTCAACACAACTATGGATGAACCTGTCTACACAGATCTCTCTCTCTCTTTCCTTCTTTCTCTCTTAATCTCTCTCTCTGTATCTCTTTCTGTCTGTCTCTCTTTTTTTTAATCCCGACCTGATTTAATATTCGATGAATCATCTGTATCATAATGGCATTGGCATTGCCATGCTAAATATGAGTGTTTACGGTCATAATAACTAAATACTGTTGTTATCTGTAATTTCTGTTCAATCTTGTGCAGATGTGTTACAGTAAACAGGTGTGTGTTTGTTGATGTAAAGTATGTACTCATTACACCAGTTGTCAATGACTCAACAACAATACCTTAATTATGTAGATCGTCTTGATCTAGTCAGCATGTCTACCTGAGTGCACTGTCACTAAGAGTTCTCTCTCTCTCTCTCTCTCTCTCTCTCTCTCTCTCTCTCACTCTCTCACTCTCTTGCCCTCACTCTCTCGCCCTCACTCTATCCTATGACACATTGCTCTCTTTATAATCTCTCTTTCGCCCTCTCTCTTTTTCTCTTGCCCTTTCTCTTGCGCTCTCTCTCTCGCCCTCTCTCTCTCGCCCTCTTTCGTATTTCGTATCAGCCTAATTCTGCTCTGCATGCATTATTTGGTGTTTTACGTTATAAACAGAGGATATTTTAGCAGAAATCTGCATGCAGAGACTCAATTTGGTGTTTGTCCAATTTTGTGAATTCTTGGTTGGTGAGCGGACCCCAGACCTCACAACCATCAAGGGCAACGGGGTCTATAACTGATTCAAGTATTTTTAGCCAGATCCTAATTGGTATGTCAAATTTTATGTTCCTTTTAATGGCATAGAAGGCCCTTCTTGCCTTGTCTCTCAGCTCGTTCACAGCTTGGTGGCACTGATATTTAGGCCGAGCTATGTATAGTTTTTGTGTGTGCTCTAAGGCAACGATATCTAGATGGAATTTGTATTTGTGGTCCTGGCGACTGGACTTTTTTTGGAACACCATTATTTTTGTGTTACTGAGATTTACTGTCAGGGCCCAGGTCTGACAGAATCTGCACAGAAGATCTAAGTGCTGCTGTACGCCCTCCTTGGTTGGTGACAGAAGCACCAGATCATCAGTCAACAGTAGACATTTGACTTCAGATTCTAGTAGGGTGTGGCCGGGTGCTGCAGATTGTTCTAGTGCCCTCGCAAATTCATTGATATATACAGTTGAAGTCGGAAGTTTACATACACCTTAGCCAAATACATTTAAACTCAGTTTTTCACAATTCCTGACATTTAATCCTAGTAAAAATTCCCTGTTTTAGATCAGTTAAGAATGTGAAATGTCAGAATAATAGTAGAGATAATGATTTATTTTAGCTTTTATTCCTTTCATCACATTCCCAGTTGGTCAGAAGTTAACATACACACAATTAGTGTTTGGTAGCATTGCCTTTAAATTGTTTAACTTGGGTCAAAAGTTTGGGGTAACCTTCCACAAGCTCCCCAGAATACGTTGGGTGAATTTTGGCCCATTCCTCCTGACAGAGCTGATGTAACTGAGTCAGGTTTGTAGGCCTCCTTGCTCGCACACGCTTTTTCAGTTCTGCCCACAAATTTTCTATAGGTTTTAGGTCAGGGCTTTGTGATGGCCACTCCAATACCTTGACTTTGTTGTCCTCAAGCCATTTTGCCACAACTTTGGAAGAATGCTTGGGGTCATTGTCCATTTGGAAGACCCATTTGCGACCAAGCTTTAGCTTCCTGACTGATATCTTGAGATGTTGCTTCAATATATCCACATCATTTTCTTTCCTCATGATGCTATCTATTTTGTGTAGTGCACCAGTCCCTCCTGCAGCAAAGCACCCCCACAACATGATGCTGCCACCCCCGTGCTTCACGGTCAGGATGGTGTTCTTCAGCTTGCAAGCTTCCCCCATTTTTCCTTCAAACATAACGATGGTCATTATGGCCAAACAGTTCTATTTCTTTTTTCATCAGACCAGAGGACATTTCTCCAAAAAGTACGATCTTTGTCCCCATGTGCAGTTGCAAACCATAGTCTGTCTTTTTAATGGCGGTTTTGGAGCAGTGGGTTCTTCCTTGCTGAGAGGCCTTTCAGGTTATGTCGATATAGGACTCGTTTTACTGTGGATATAGATACTTTTGTACCTGTTTCCTCCAGCATCTTCACAAGGTCCTTTGCTGTTGTTCTGGGATTGATTTGCACTTTTCGCACAAAGTACGTTCATCTCTAGGAGACAGAACGCGTCTCCTTCCTGAGCGGTAAGACAGCTGCGTGGTCCCATGGTGTTTATACTTGCGTACTATTGTTGGTACAGATGACCATGGTACCTTCAAGCATTTGGAAATTGCTCCCAAAGATGAACCAGACTTGTGGAGGTCTACAATTTTTTGTTGTTGAGGTCTTGGCTGATTTCTTTTGATTTTTCCATGATGTCAAGCAACAAGGCACTGAGTTTGAAGGTAGGCCTTGAAATACATCCACAGGTAAACCTCCAATTGACTCAAATGATGTCAATTAGCCAATCAGAAGCTTCTAAAGCCTGACATAATTTTCTGGAATTTTCCATGCTGTTTAAAGGCACAGTCAACTTAATGTATGTAAACTTCTGACCCAAAGGAATTGTGATAGAGTGAGTTATAAGTGAAATAATCTATCTGTAAACAATTGTTGGACAAATTACTTGTGTCATGCACAAAGACAGATGTCCTAACCTACTTGCCAAAACAATAGTTTTTTAACAAGAAATTTGTGGAGTGGTTGAAAAATGTGTTTTAATGACTCCAACCTAAGTGTATGTAAACTTCTGACTTCAACTGTATGTATATATTTAATGTACATACGCTATATATACAAAAGTATGAGGACCCTTTTAAATTTGTGGATTCGGCTATTTCAGCCACACCCGTTGCTGACAGGTGTATATAATCGATCAAACAGCCATGCAATCTCCATAGACAAACATTGGCAGTAGAGTGGCCTTACTGAAGTGCTCAGTGACGTCAACGTGACACCGTCATAGGATGCCACCTTTCCAACAAGTCAGTTCTGCCTAGCTTGAGCTGCCCCGGTCAAATGTAAGTGATGTTATTGTGAAGTGGAAACGTCTAGGAGCAACAATGGCTCAGCCACAAAGTGGTAGGCCGCACAAGCTTTTAGAACGGGACCGGCGAGTGCTGAAGAACGTAGCGTGTAAAAATCGCCTGTCCTGGGTTGTAACACTCACTACCTAGTTCCAAACTGCCTCTGGAAGGAATGTCAGCACAAGAACTGTTCGTCGGGAACGTCATGAAATGGGTTTCCATGGCCAAGCAGCCGCACACAAGCCTAAGATCACCATGCGCAATGCCAAGTGTCGGCTGAAGTGGTGTAAAGCTTGCCACCATTGGACTCTAGAGCAGTGGAAAGGCATTAGGTGGAGTGATGAATCACGCTTCATCATCTGGCAGTCCGAAGGACGAATCTGGGTTTGGCAGATGCCAGGAGAACGCTACCTGCCAACTGTAAAGTTTTGTGGAGGGGGAATAATGGTCTGGGGCTGTTTTTCATGGTTTGGGCTTGGCCCCTTAGTTCTAGTGAAGGGGAATCTTAACACTACAGCATAAAATGCCATTCTAGATGATTCTGTGCATCCAACTTTGTGGCAACAGTTTGGGTAAGGCCCTTGCTATTTCAACATGACAATGCCCTTGTGCACAAAGCGAGGTCCATACAGAAATGTTTTTTGAAGAACTTGACTGGCCTGCACACAGCCCTGACCTCAACCCCATCAATCCCTTTTGGGATGTATTTGAATATCGACTACGAGCCAGGCCTAATCGCCCAACATCAGTGCCCGACCTCACTAATGGTCTTGTGGCTGAATGGAAGCAAGTCCCTGCAGCAATGTTCCAACATCTAGTGGAAAGCCTTCCCAGAAGAGTGGAGGGTGTTATAGCAGCAAAGGTAGGACCAACTTCATATTAATGCCCTTGGTTTTGGAATGAGATGTGCGACAAGCAGGTGTCCACATACTGTTGGTCATGTAGTGTATATACACACACAACCTTTTGGATAGTTAGTACTTGGACATCTATATAGTGTTTTCAGTAATAACTATTACCGATAATAAGCATTTTAAACCCAGCTCTCTGCTTCCCTCCGGCCATCCCACCTATCTCTGTAGACCACCCCCTTTTGATTTCCACGCACCATATATTTTTCAAATGTGCTGTCTCACATGAACTTTGAACTTCTCTAATTGCATAGTATCCACAGATTGTATGTTAAAGATACATCTTTTTCCTAAGAGTATTATTATAATGTTGATTGATTGACTATTGCTTTCCAAATCACCCAACACTGCTATTTGTAGGGTTAACACACATTCACACCCACATATTTTACACTCTTATCCAGAGCAACTTACAGTATTGAGTTCACATTTTTTGTATTGGTTCCCTGTGGGAATCGAACCCACAACCCTGGCGTTGCAAGTGCCATGTTCTACCAACTGAGCAACACAGTCAGTCTGTGAAGCCTGCAGGCTAAGTCAGTCACAGGCTGCAGGTTTTCATGGTGATGTGAGCAAACAGGTAAAAACACTTCCCGTCTAGTTGACATGTTCAGACTCGTGTTCAGAGCATGCCCAGTAAATGCCGCCCTATATAGTGTGCAGTATAAGGAATATGGTGTAAGTTCAGATATGCCCAGTCTCCATATACCATGTACTGTGCCAGCATGTGGAACACTCTTAGCAGTGTTTTCAGTTGGTTGATGTGAACAAACAAACTCGTTCTGACATGCAATTGCACTGTAATATGTAACAGCACATGTATTTACCCCAGACAGGCACTGTAAAAAAAAAACATCTAGTTGATTCAACAAATTATTATTTAGTAACTGGTTCCACAGCCTTTTTTAGTTTACTTAACTTTTCAGTCAAGTGTTACTTGAACTTTCTAGTTGGCCCAAACTTGAGAGAACTTAGGTCAGGGACACCCACAAATTCAAGTAGCGCTTTGAACATACAATGTTTTCTGCCATTACAAAAACAGGCTCAAATTAAGATCCTACATCTGTACCTACAGCCTGACACACCTATAAAACATGTTTACTCAACACAACTATGGATGAACCTGTCTACACAGATCTCTCTCTCTCTTTCCTTCTTTCTCTCTTAATCTCTCTCTCTGTATCTCTTTCTGTCTGTCTCTCTTTTTTAATCCCGACCTGATTTAATATTCGATGAATCATCTGTATCATATTGGCATTGCCATGCTAAATATGAGTAGTTACTGTCATATTAATAACTAAGTCCTGTTGTTGTCTGTAATTTCTGTTCAATCTTGTGCAGATGTGTTACAGTAAACAGGTGTGTGTTTGTTGATGTAAAGTATGTACTCGTTACACCAGTTGTCAATGACTCAACAACAATACCTTAATTATGTAGATCGTCTTGATCTAGTCAGCATGTCTACCTGAGTGCACTGTCACTAAGAGTTCTCTCTCTCTCTCTCTCTCTCTCTTACCCTCACTCTATCCTATGACGCATTTCTTTCTTTATAATTTCTCTCTCACCCTCTCTCTCTTTTGCCCTCTCTCTTTTTCTCTTGCCCTCTCTCTCTCTGTCTCATGCTCTCGCTCGCTCTCTCTCTCTCGCCCTCTTTCGTATTTCATATCAGCCTAATTCTGCTCTGCATGCATTATTTGGTGTTTTACGTTGTACCCAGAGGATATTTTTGCAGAAATCTGCATGCAGAGTCTCAATTTGGTGTTTGTCCAATTTTGTGAATTCTTGGTTGGTGAGTGGACCCCAGACCTCACAACCATCAAGGGCAACGGGGTCTATAACTGATTCAAGTATTTTTAGCCAGATCCTAATTGGTATGTCAAATTTGATGTTCCTTTTGATGGCATAGAAGGCCCTTCTTGCCTTGTCTCTCAGCTCGTTCACAGCTTTGTGGAAGTTACCTGTGGCACTGATATTTAGGCCGAGCTATGTATAGTTTTTGTGTGTGCTCTAAGGCAACGATATCTAGATGGAATTTGTATTTGTGGTCCTGGCGACTGGACTTTTTTTGGAACACCATTATTTTTGTCTTACTGAGATTTACTGTCAGGGCCCAGGTCTGACAGAATCTGCACAGAAGATCTAAGTGCTGCTGTAGGCCTTCCTTGGTTGGTGACAGAAGGACCAGATCATCAGTCAACAGTAGACATTTAACTTCAGATTCTAGTAGGATGTGGCCGGGTGCTGCAGATTGTTCTAGTGCCCTCGCAAATTCATTGATATATATACAGTTGAAGTCGGAAGTTTACATACACCTTAGCCAAATACATTTAAACTCAGTTTTTCACAATTCCTGACATTTAATCCTATTAAAAATTTCCTTTTTTAGGTCAGTTAGGATCACCACTTATAAGAATGTGTAATGTCAGAATAATAGTGGAGAGAATGATTTATTTCAGCTTTTATTTCTTTCATCACATTCCCAGTGGGTCAGAAGTTTACGTATACTCAATTAGTATTTGGTAGCATTGCCTTTAAATTGTTTAACTTAGGTCAAACGTTTTGGGTAGCCTTCCACAAGCTTCCCACAATAAGTTGGGGAATTTTGGCCCATTCCTCCTGACAGAGCTGATGTAGCTTAGTCAGGTTTGTAGGCCTCCTTGCTCACACATGCTTTTTCAGTTCTGCCCACAAATTTTCTATAGGATTGAGGTCAGGGCTTTGTGATGGCCACTCCAATACCTTGACTTTGTTGTCCTTAAGCCATTTTGCCACAACTTTGGAAGTATGCTTGGGGTCATTGTCCATTTGGAAGACCCATTTACAACCAAGCTTTAACTTCCTGACTGATGTCTTGAGATGTTGCTTCAATATATCCACATCATTTTCTTTCCTCATGATGCCATCTATTTTGTGAAGTGCACCAGTCCCTCCTGCAGCAAAGTAACCCCACAACATGATGCTGCCACTCCTGTGCTTCACAGTCGGGATGGTGTTCTTTGGCTTGCAAGCCTCCCCCTTTTTCCTTCAAACATAACGATGGTCATTATGGCCAAACAGTTCTATTTGTTTTTCATCAGACCAGAGGACATGTGCCGTGGCAAACCGTAGTCTGTCTTTTTAATGGCGGTTTTGGAGCAGTGGTTTCTTCCTTGCTGAGAGGCCTTTCGGGTTATGTCGATATAGGACTCATTTTACTGTGGATATAGATACTTTTGTACCCGTTTCCTCCAGCATCTTCACAAGGTCCTTTGCTGTTGTTCTGGGATTGATTTGCACTTTTCGCACAAAGTACGTTCATCTCTAGGAGACAGAACGCGTCTCCTTCCTGAGTGGTATGACGGCTGCGTGGTCCTATGGTGTTTATACTTGCACACTATTGTTTGTACAGATGAACGTGGTACCTTCAGGCATTTGGAAATTGCTCCCAAGGATGAACCAGACATGTGGAGGTCTACAAAGCATTTCCTGGGCTCTTGGCTGATTTTTTGTTGTTGTTGATTTTCCCATGATGTCAAGCAAAGAGGCACAGATTTTGAAGTTAGGCCTTGAAATACATCCACAGGTACACCTCTGACTCATATGATGTCAATTAGCCTATCAGAAGCTTCTAAAGCCATGACATCATTTTCTGGAATTTCCCATGCTGTTTAAAGGCACAGTTAACTTAGCGTATGTAAACCTTTGACCCACTGGAATTGTGATACATTGAATTATACGTGAAATAATCTCTCTGTCAACAATTGTTGGAAAAATTACTCATGCACAAAGTAGATGTCCTAACCAACTTGCCAAAACTATAGTTTGCATTTTACATTTACATTTTAGTCATTTAGCAGACGCTCTTATCCAGAGAGACTTACAGTAGTGAATGCATACATTTCATACATTTAATTTAATTTCATGCATTTTTTTTGTACTGTTTGTTAACAAGAATTTTGTGGAGTGGTTGAGAAACTAGTTTTAATGACTCCAACCTAAGTGTATGTAAATCTCCGAATTCAACTGTATGTTGAAAAGGGTGGGGCTCAAGCTGCATCCCTGTCTCACCCCACGGCCCTTTGGAAAGAAATTTGTGTTTTTTGCCAATTTGAACCACACACTTGTTGTTTGTGTACCTTTATTTTATAATGTTGTATGTTTTTTCCCCAACACCACTTTCCATCAATTTGTATAGCAGACCCTCATGCCAAATTGAGTCAAAGGCTATTTTGAAATCAACAAAGCATGAGAAGACTTTGCCTTTGTTTTGGTTTGTTTGTTTGTCAATTAGGGTGTGCAGGGTGAATACTTGGTCTGTCGTACGGTCATTTGGTAAAAAGCCAATTTAACATTTGCTCAGTACATTGTTTTCACTGAGGAAATGTACGAGTCTGCTGTTAATGATAATGCAGAGGATTTCCCCAATGTTGCTGTTGACGCGTAGTTATTGGGGTCAAATTTGTCTCCACTTTTGTAGATTGGGGTGATCAGTTCTTGGTTCCAAATATTGGGGTTAGATGCCAGAGCTAAGGATGATGTTAAAGAGTTTAAGTATAGCCAATTGGAGTTTGATGTCTGTATATTTTATCATTTCATTGAGGATACCATCAATCAACACCACAGGTCTTTTTGGGTTGGAGGGTTTGTATTTTGTCCTGTTGTTCATTCAATGTAATTGGAGAATCCAGTGGGTTCTGGTAGTCTTTAATAGTTGATTCTAAGATTTGTATTTGATCATGTATATGTTTTTTCTGTTTGTTCTTTGTTATAGGGCCAAAACGATTGGAGAAGTGGTTTATCCATACATCTCCATTTTGGATAGATAACTATTCGTGTTGTTGTTTGCTTAGTGTTTTCCAATTTTCCCAGAAGTGGTTAGAGTCTATGGATTCTTCAATTACATTGAGCTGATTTCTGATGTGCTGTTCCTACTTTTTCCGTAGGGTATTTCTGTATTGCTTTAGTGATTCACCATAGTGAAGGCGTAGACTCAGGTTTTCTGGGTCTCTATGTTTTTGGTTGGATAGGTTTCTGAAATTCTTTCTTAGGTTTTTGCATTCTTCATCAAACCATTTGTCATTGTTGTTAATTTTCTTCTTTGTTCTGTTTGAAATGTTTAGATTTGATAGGGAAGCTGAGAGGTCAAATATACTGTTTAGGTTTTCTACTGCCACATTTTATCCAGGAAGTTGTCTAAAAGGGATTGAATTTGTTGTTTCCTCAGTTTTTTGGTAGGTTTCCACACTACATTCCTTCCATCTATAGCATTTTTTAAATATTACTCAGTTCCTTTGGCTTTGATGCCTCATGATTGAGTATTGCTCTGTTCAAGTAGAATGTGATTTTGCTGAGATCTGATAGAGGTGTCAGTGGGTTGACTGTGAACGCTCTGAGAGACTCTGGGTTGAGGTCAGTGATAAAGTAGTCTACAGTACTCCTGCCAAATGATGAGCTATAGGTATAGCTACCATAGGAGTCCCCTCGAAGCCTACCAATGACTATGTACATACCCAGTGTGCGACAGAGCTACAGGAGTTGTGACACGTTTTTGTTGGTTATGTTGTTGTAGTTGTGCCTAGGGGGGCATATGGGGGAGGGAATGCTCTCGCCCTCTCTCTCCATCTCGCCCTGTGTCTCTCTCGCCCTATCTCTATCCTACGACCCATTGCTCTCTTTATAATCTATGTCTCTCTAACTGCCCCTCTCTGGGTACAGCATGGGTTTTGTGTGCTGCTTTTTGACAGAGAGTGTTATCACAGAGTTTTTCCCAGAGGCGCAACCATTGACACTTCCAGGAACTTGTCGCGAAGCAGACTCGACAGATCAGACCGGAGTTTGGCAGGTCAATGGGAGAAGTGAAAAATGTGTCCGTAGTTGTTAATTTTGTCGAATTCTAATGGCAGTATATTGGAGCCAATGTCTTAAGTAGCTGAACCAGTCATTACTACAACATCGTGAAAGTGACAAACTGGCATGTACATTTTCTTTCTCCAAAACAACAGAGTGGCTTTCATTTGACAGTCTGCACATGCGCAGTTCAGCGCAGCATGACCATTAGACCTAATGATGTGTTCCTGCACATGCTAGCCAATGTCACCATGACATCGCCTACAAGTGTGATCAGGGATTTCTATTGGAGAAGCAGTTTTTGCATATCTTCATACTGTACTATCTTTGGTGTTATGTTGGTATACACTAGGCAACATATTGTTTTAGTAAGGGTGTTTGCTCTGTCACATGAATACACAACATCTTTGTTTAGGGTACTCTATCACTATAAGAGGAACCTTACTAAATCAAGTAACAAATTATGGAAGCTACAATCTATCTACAATATAAATAAATAAATAAATAATGTATACATTTTTCTCCTAAAGGTTTGAGTCCCTTCCCCCTAACCCCGACCCCATCATGGCCCACCGGTCCCAGAGTTCGGACATCGGGGACAACCCCCTGGACCCTAACTTCCTGCCCCCCCACTACAGAGAAGAATACCGTCTCGCCATTGATGCTCTGGTGGAGACAGACCTACAGGTACAGAAGGAGTGTGTGTGTGTGTGTGTGTGTGTGTGTGTGTGTGATAACTCAGTGTGTGTACTCTCTCTCCAGGGCTACTATGAATTTCTTCAGACAGCAGATGTGGTCGACTTTCTCTGTCAACCGGAAATCAAACACATCAAGACCACGATCCAGACACCCAACCAGGCCCCGACCTCCAACGTACCGGAGCTGTCCTATCATGAGGTAGCGTTAATAATGATAATGATATTATTGAAGTGAGAAGATAAGTATTTATGACAGTCTGAGCTACATGAAGGCATCATAGTAAAAATGTGTGTTTTCAGGTGACAGGAGTCTGCAAATGATTGATTGATTGATTGATTAATTAATTGATGCCACTAAAATAGAGGTGGAGACATTGTATACTATTGTATATATACACTACCAGTCAAAAGTTTTAGAACACTTACTCATCCAAGGGTTTTTCTTTATTTTTACTATTTTCTACATAATAGTGAAGACATCAAAACTATGAAATAACACATATGGAATCATCTAGTAACCAAAAACGTATTAAACAAATCAAAATAAATGTTATATTTGAGATTCTTCAAATAGCCACTGTTTGCCTAGGTGACAGCTTTGCACACTCTTGGCATTCTCTCAACCAGCTTCATAAGGTAGTAGGGTTGCAAAGGGTCGGAAACTTTCAGGTAAATTTCCAGAATTATTACAGAAATTTTCCAATGCAAGTTAAGCCCTGGAATTTGGGGAATTTTGCTTAAATTCGTCAAAAAAGTTAGCTTATAAGAGTGAACCTTTTTTGTGGGATACACATAAGGCAATTGTAGGTCTTGTGGCATATTTTGGTTAAACTATCCCCAATTCAATGGAATTTCAACCCTCTGCATGCACAGTGCATTCTTCCATTACATGTGCAGCTGATTCTCAAGATCTTGCACACTAATGAGATGCTATTGAGCCCACACTACTACACTGTCTGAGCCAAGGACTACATGAGTTCTGGTAAGTTTTGATTACAATACTGATTAGGGTGAATATATTTTATATGACATGCATGATTTTTTGTTAACTAGTAAATAGTAGCCTACAGCAAAGTGTGTTTAAATCATTTCTAACTTGTTCTGCTAGTTAGTTTTTGCTACCATGTGGGTTTTAGCTTGCTTGAGCCTGCTAACTGAGGAGGGTTAGTTCACCTGTTTCCATACATGTTTAATTTTAAAACATGTATCTTACAAAGGAGTTGTTTAATCTAACTGCTTAACTATTTATCTGTACATGGAATTGTATTTGTTGTTTTTTTACTCATTTTTTTCTAATCTTTACAGGAAAATGCCATGGGCACTATCTGATGTGTGGAGACATTTCACTGCAGCTAATGTTGAAGGAAAAGCTGTGTACATTTGCAAATACTGTGCCAAATCATATGTGAAGAATGCAACGAAGATGCAGAATCATCTGGCCAAGTGCATAAAGTTCCCACAGTGCTCACAACAAGCAACCTCTGACAAAAGTCCCTCTACTTCTATTCGAGGTGATTTGACTCAATGGAGGAACATAGTCAGAGAAATGCTGATGAATGTCTTGCTCGAGCTGTGTATGCAACTGGTTCACCTCTGATGCTCAAAGGCAATGTGTATTAGAAGAGATTTCTGAATGTTCTTCGCCCAGCATACACCCCTCCAACCAGACATGCCTTATCTACTCATTTGCTGGATGCAGAGTTTAACAGAGTTCAAGTGAAGGTCAAGCAAATCATAGAGAAAGCAGACTGTATTGCAATCATCTCTGATGGGGGGTCGAATGTTCGTGGGCAAGGAATAATTAACTATATCATCTCTACTCCTCAATCAGTATTCTACAAGAGCACAGACACAAGGGACAACAGACACACCGGTCTCTACATTGCAGATGAGCTGAAGGCAGTCATCAATGACCTTGGACCACAGAAGGTATTTGCACTGGTGACAGACAATGCTGCGAACATGAAGGCTGCTTGGTCTAAAGTGGAGGAGTCCTACCCTCACATCACACCCATTGGCTGTGCTGCTCATGCATTGAATTTGCTCCTCAAGGACAATAAAGGCACTGAAAACAATGGATACACTCTACAAGAGAGCCAAGGAAATGGTTAGGTATGTGAAGGGTCATCAAGTTATAGCAGCAATCTACCTAAGAGCACCACATTGAAGCTGCCCAGCAACACCTGTTGGGGTGGTGTTGTCATCATGTTTGATAGTCTCCTGGAGGGGAAGGAGTCTCTCCAAGAAATGCCCATATCACAGTCTGCCGATATGGACAGCCCCATCAAGAGGATCCTCCTGGATTATGTATTTTGGGAGAGAGTGGTAAGCAGCCTGAAACTCCTAAAACCTATAGCAGTAGCTATTGCATGGATTGAGGGAGACAATGCCATCCTGTCTGATGTTCAGACTCTTCTTGCAGATGTAAGAGAAGAAATCCGTACTGCCCTGCCCACTTCACTGTTGCTCCAATCAGAGCAAACTGCAGTTCTGAAATACATCAAAAAGCGTGAAGACTTCTGCCTGAAGCCCATACATGCCGCAGCGTACATGTTAGACCCCAAGTATGCTGGCAAGAGCATCCTGTCTGGTGCAGAGATCAACAAGGCCTATGGTGTCATCACTACTGTGTCTCGCCATTTTGGCCTGGATGAGGGCAAGGTTCTTGGCAGTCTGGCGAAGTGCACTTCCAAGCAAAGGGCTTTGGGATGGAGATGCAATATGGCGTCGTGCTAACATGTTACCTCCATGTTACCTCCATCATCCTCCAAATCCCAACAACATCAGCCGCCTCAGAGCGCAACTGGTCCTTGTTTGGGAACACACACACCAAAGCACGCAACAGGCTGACCAATACAAGGGTTGAAAAATGGGTGGCCATCCGGGTAAATTTTAGGCTTTTTGAGCCTGACAATGAGCCATCCTCAACAAGGTTGGTAAGTGACAGTGAAGATGAGGCCTCAGAGTCTGATGTTGAAGAGGTGGACATTGAGGAGGTCCAGGGAGAAGACATGGAAGCCTGAGAAGAAGACAACCAAAGCTTTAGTTTCTAGATGATAGTTGAAAATGTTTTTGGGAGATGTGATGGATCATTGGGGATCATTCAATATTCCCTTTCTTTTGTTGTTCAGTGAAATCATCCCATGTGAAGAATCAACCCATTTAATTAAACTCAATTGTTTTGTTTTTTTCTATTGGAAGGATTTAATCATTTGCAATTATGTCTACTTATGTTAAGGTAAAAGGTTTATGTTTCTGTCTCCATATGATATGGTAAATATATCCAATTCAAAAAACATAAAATCAAATCAAATGTTATTTGTCACGTGCGCCGAATACAGCAAGTGTAGACCTTACCGTGAAATGCTTACCTACAAGCCCTTAACCAACAGTGCCGTTCAAGAAGATTTAAGAAAATATTTACCAAATAAACTAAAGTAAAAAATATAAAAAGTAACACAATAACATAACAATAACGAGGCTATATACAGGGTGTACCGGTACCGAGTCAGTGTGAGGGGGTACAGGTTAGAGGTAATTTGTACATGTTGGTAGGGGTGATGTGACTATGCATAGATAATAAACAGCAAGTAGCAGCAGTGTACAAAACAAATGGGGGTTCAATGTAATAGTCCGGTGGCCGTTCGATTAATTGTTCAGCAGTCTTATGGCTTGGGGGTAGAAGCTGGTAAGGAGCCTTTTGGTCCTAGACTTGGCGCTCCGGTACTGCTTGCCTTGCGGTAGCAGAGAAAACAGTTTATAACTTGGGTGACTGGAGTCTTTGACAGTTTTATGGGCTTTCCTCTGACACTGCCTATTATATAGGTCCTGGATTGCAGGAAGCTTGGCCCCAGTGATGTACTGGGCCGTACGCACTACCCTCTGTAGCGCCTTACGGTCAGATGCTGAGCAGTTGCCATACCAGGCGGTGATGCAACTGGTCAGGATGCTCTCGATGGTGCAGCTGTAGAACTTTTTGAGGATCTGAGGACCCATGCCAAATATTTTCAGTCTCCTGAGGGAGAAAGGTTTTGTCGTGCCCTCTTCACGACTGTCTTGGTGTGTTTGGACCATGATAAATTGTTGGTGATGCGGACACCAAGGAACTTGAAACTCTCGACCCACTCCACTACAGCCCCATTGATGTTAATGGGGGCCTGTTCGGCCCGCCTTTTCCTGTAGACCACGATAAGCTCCTTTGTCTTGCTCATATTGAGGGAGAGGTTGTTGTCCTGGCACCACACTGCCAGTTCTCTGACCTCCTCCCTATAGGCTGTCTCACCGTTGTCGTCCGTAGCCATGAAGTGCTTTGAAAGGCTGGTAATGGCTCACATTAACACCATTATCCCAGAAACCCTAGACCCACTCCAATTTGCATACCGCTCAAACAGATCTACAGATGATGCAATCTCTATTGCACTCCACACTGCCCTTTCCCACCTGGACAAAAGGAACACCTATGTGAGAATGCTATTCATTGACTAGAGCTCAGCGTTCAACACCACAGTGACCTCAAAGCTCATCACTAAGCTAAGGATCCTGGGACTAAAGACATCCCTCTGCAACTGGATCCTGACGGGCCGCCCCCAGGTGGTGAGGGTAGGTAGCAACACATCTGCTACGCTGATCCTCAACACTGGAGCCCCTCAGGGGTGTGTGCTCAGTCCCCTCCTGTACTCCATGTTCACCCACGACTGCATGGCCAGGCACGACTCCAACACCATCATTAAGTTTGCAGACGACACATAGGGAGGAGGTCAGAGACCTGGCCGGGTGGTGCCAGAATAACAACCTATCCCTTAAGACAAAGGAGATGATTGTGGACTACATGAAAAGGAGGACCGAGCACGCCCCCATTCTCATCGACAGGGCTGTAGTGGAACAGGTTCAGAGCTTCAAATTCCTTGGTTTCCACATCACCAACAAACTAGAACAGTCCAAAAACACCAAGACAGTCATGAAGAGGGCACGACAAAACCTATTCCCCCTCAGGAGACTGAAAAGATTTGGCATGGATCCTCAGATCCTCAAAAAGTTCTACAGCTGCAACATTGAGAGCAGAGGAAGGCCCTAAAAATTGTCCAAGACCCCAGCCACCCCAGTCATAGACTGTTCTCTCTGCTACCACATGGCAAGCGGTACCGGAGCGCCAAGTCTAGGACCAAAAGGCTTCTCAACAGCTTTTATCCCCAAGCCATAAGGCATTTCACTGTAAGGTCTACACCTGTTGTATTCGGAGCACGTGACAAATAAACTTTGATTCGATATGTACGTACGGTCACTGTGGGGACGACGTCGTCGATGCACTCATTGATGAAGCCGATGACTGAGGTGGTATACTCCTCAATGCCATTGGATGAATCCTGGAAGATATTCCAGTCTGTGCTAGCAAAACAGTCCTGTAGTGTAGCATCCGCACCATCTGACCACTTCCCTATTGAGCGAGTCACTGGTACTTCCTGCTTTAGTTTTTGCTTGTAAGCAGGAATCCGGATGATAGAATTATGGGTCGGATTTGCCAAATGGAGGGTGGGGGAGAGCTTTGTACGCATCTCTGTCTGTGGAGTAAAGGTGGTCTAGAGTTTTTTTTCCTTTGGTTGCACATGTGACATACTGGTAAAAATGTGGTAAAACTGATATAAGTTTGCCTGCATTATAGTCCCCGGCCACTAGGAGCTTCTGGGTGAGAATTTTTGTTTTCTTATGGCCTTATAGAGTTGGTTGAGTGCGCTCTTAGTGCCAGCATTGGTCTGTGGTGGTAAATAGACAGCTACGAATAATATAGATGAGAACTCTTGGTAGATCGTGTGGGCTACAGCTTATCATAAGGTACTCTACCTCAGGCAATACCTTGAGACTTCTTTAATATTATACATTGCGCACCAGCTGTTATTGACAAAAAGACACACATCCCCACCACTCATCTTACCAGACGTAGATTCTCTGTTCTGCCGGTGCATTGAAAATCCCTCCAGCTCTATATTATCCGTGTCGTCGTTCAGCCACGACTCGGTGTAACATATGATATTACAGTTCTTAATGTCCCATTGGTAGGGTAACCGTAGGCCATCCATTTTATTTCCAATGTTGCATGTTAGCAAGTAGAATTGATGGCAATGGAAGTTTACTCGCTCGCCTACGGATTCTCAAAAGGCAGCCTGATCTGCATCCTCTTTTCCTCTGTCTTTTCTTCACGCAAATGTTGTGGATCTGGGCCTGTTCCCGGGAGAGCAGTCTCTCTTTCTCGTCAGACTCGTTAAAGAAAAAGCTTCTTCCAGTTCGTGGTGAGTAATCCCAGTTCCGATGTCCAGAAGTTATTTTCGGTCATATGAGACAGTAGCAGCAACATTATGCACAAAATAGGTTAAAAATAAGTTACAAACATTGCAAAAAATGAACAAAATAGCACAATTGATTACGGGTATGTAAAACATCAGCCATCCTCTTCGGCGCCACCTTTAAATGGTATTAATAATCATTTGCATATATTTCCTTTAATTCCCATTAATTCCCATATATTCCCGTTAATTTCCACGGAAAGTTTCCACCTCTGACTATTCCCCAGAATGTGCAACCCTATGAGGTAGTCACCTCGAATGCATTTCAATTCATTTGAGCTCCCGAATGGCACAGAGGTCTAAGGCACTGCATCTCAGTGCTAGAGGCGTCACTACAGACCCTAGTTTGATCCCGGGCTGTATCACAACCGGCTGTGATCGGGAGTCCCATAGGGTGACGCACAGGTTAGGGGAGGGTTTGGCCGGGCTAGGCCGTCATTGTAAATAAGAATTTGATCTTAACTGACTTGCCTAGTTAAATAAAGGTTAAAAATTTAAAAAATAAACAGGTGTGCTTTCTTTAAAGTTAATTTGTGTAATATATTTCCTTCTTAATGCGTTTGAGCCAATCAGTTGTGTTGTGACAAGGTAGGGGGGTATACAGAAGCCAGCCCTATTTGGTAAAAGACCAAGTCCATATTATGTCAAGAACACCTCAAATAAGCAAAGAGAAAATGACAGTCCATCATTACATTAAGACATGAAGGTCAGCCAATACGGAACATTTCAAGAGGTTTGAAAGTTTCTTCAAGTGCAGTCGTAAACACCATCAAGCGCTATGATGAAACTGGTTCTCATGAGGACCGCCACAGGAATGGAAGACCCAGAGGTGCCTCTACTGCAGAGGATAAGTTCATTAGTTACCAGCCTCAGAAATCGCAGAGTTCCGTATGTGTTATTTCATAGTTTTGATGTCTTCACTATTGTACAATGTAGAAAATAGTAAAAATAAAGAAAAACCCTTGGATGAGTAAGTGTTCTAAAACTTTTGACCGGTAGTGTATATTCATATTTTTCTGTTGTCATAGTGTAAATATAGTTAACTAACAGCCTGCTCGGTTTCCCCCAGGCAGACGCCGATGGCTCGTCTGACACCTACTGGCCGACGCACTCTGACACAGCGGCACCGGGGTTGGACCTGGGCTGGCCCCTCCAGGCGCACAGCTTTATCGGCCCCACCGAGGTCACGACCCTGGTCAACCCCAGCGAGCCCGACATGCCAAGCATCAAGGAGCAGGCCAGACGACTCATCAAGAACGCACAGCACGTAAGTGGAGGGGCGGGGAGAAGGGATGTACATTCACACAGACTCACACACAGCACTTACAGAGGCACATACACACACCTGTTCAGGTCTAAGTGGTGTAAAGGGGAAGTGTACGTATGTCAAATCACATTGTATTGGTCACATGCGCCGAATACAACAGATGTAGACATTGCTGTGAAAGGCGAGCCTATTCCAAACAATTCAGAGTTAAAAAGTACGAAAAATATTTGCTGAATAAAAAAAGAAATAGTAACACAAAAACAATAACGATGCTATATACAAGGAGCGTAGCGTAGTGGTTAGAGCGTTGGACTAGCAACCGAAAGGTTGCAAGATTGAATCCCCGAGCTGACAAGGTACAAATCTGTCGCTCTGCCCCTGAACAAGGCAGTTAACCCACTGTTCCTAGACCGTTGTAAATAAGAATTTGTTCTTAACTGACTTGCCCAGTTAAATAAAGGTTACATTTTATTATTATTTTTTTTAAGGAGTACCAAGTCAATGTGCAGGGGTATGAGGTAGTTGCGGTTAAACATTATGTACATGTGGGTACAAGTTACTATCAGGATTGATAATTAACAGAGTAGCAGGAGCATATGTGAAGAGTGTGAAAATGTGTCTGGGAGTGTGTGCCGTCAATATGTGTGAGCATGAGAGTGTAGTGTGTGTGTGTGCAAGAGAGTAAGTGCAAAACAATTCAGATAAGACAAATAAATAATAAAGGGGGTCAATATAAATAGTCTGCGTAGCCATTTTGATGAACTGTTCATCAGTCTTATGGCTTGGGGGTAGAAGCTGTTCAGGGGCCTTTTGGTCCCAGATTTGGCGCTCTGGTAGCAGAGAGAAGAGTCTATGACTTGGGTTGCTGGAGTCTGGTATAGAGGTCCTGGATGGCAGGGAGTTTGGCCACGGTGATATACTGGGCAGTACACACTCCCCTCTGTCGGATGCCAAGCAGTTGCCATACCAAGTGGTGATGCAGCTAGTCAAGCTGCTCTCAATGAGGATTTGAGGGCCCATGCCAAATCTTTTCAACCTCCTGAGGGGAAAGAGACGTTGTCGTGCCCTCTTCACGACTGTGTTGGGGTGTTTGGACCATGATGATAGGTCCTTAGTGATGTCGACACCGAGGAACTTAAAGCTCTCGACTCGCTCCACTACAGCCCCGTCGATGTTAATGTGGGCGTGCTCGGCCCTCTGTTTCTTTTAGTCCATGATAAGCTCCTTTTGTCTTGCCCACATACACTACCGGTCAAAAGTTTTAGAACACCTACTCATTAGCCGTAGGCTAGCAGTCTTGACTAGCAGGCTGCAGGTGAGTCACAGTGCTGCTGCTGAGTAAACTACAGCCAGCCTTTGATCCAGTGGGCAGGGCTATAACGTAACTGGTTACTATGGTTACCTATAGCTCTAGGTGTGTGTGGAAGTTTACAAAACACATGCACACTCATCAGACAGCCAATCACCACACTATAGGCTACAAAACAACCCATCCACTCACCCACCCACCTGGATGCACACCCACATTTTAGTAGACGCTCTTATCCAGAGCGACTTACACCCACCTACTCGCATCTTCTTTGGAGGACAAAGGTTTTACAAACAGTACCAGTCAAAAGTTTGGACACACCTACTCATTCAAGGGTTTTTCTCTATTTTTACTATTTTCTACATTGTAGAATAATAGTGAAGACATCAAAACCATGAAATAACACATATGGAATCATGTAGTAACCAAAAAAGTGTTCAACAAATCCAAATATATTTTAGATGTTAGATTATTGAAATAGCCACCCTTTGCCTTGATGACAGCTTTGCACACTCATGGCATTCTTTCAACCAGCTTCATGAGGAATGCTTTTCCAATAGGCTTGAAGGAGTTCCCACATATGCTGAGCACTTGTTGGCTGCTTTTCCTTCACTCTGCGGTCCAACTCATCCCAAACCATCTCAATTGGGTTGAGGTCGGGTGATTGTGGAGGCCAGGTCATCTGATGCAGCACTCCATCACTCTCCTTCTTGGTCAAATAGCCCTTACACAGCCTGGAGGTGTGTTGGGTCATTGTCCTGTTGAAAAACAAATGATAGTCCCATTAAGCTCCAACCAGATGGGATGGCGTATCGCTGCAGAATGCTGTGGTAGCCATGCTGGTTAAGAATGCCTTGAATTCTAAATAAATCATAGACAGTGTCACCAGCAAAGCACTCCCACACCATAACACCTCCTCCTCCATGCTTTAACGGTGGGAACCACACATGTGGAGTTTACCCACACGGCGTCTCACAAAGACACGGCGGTCGGAACCAAAAATCTCAAATTTGGACTGCAGACCAAAGGAAAAATTTTCACCAGTCTAATGTCCATTGCTTGTGTTTCTTGGCCCAAGCAAGTCTCTTCTTCTTATTGGTGTCCTTTAGTAGTGGTGTCTTTGCAGCAATTCGACCACGAAGGCCTGATTCACACAGTCTCCTCTGAACAGTTGATGTTGAGATGTGTCTGTTACTTGTGTTTGAACTCTGTGAAGCATTTATTTGGGCTGCAATTTCTGAGGCTGGTAACTCTAATGAACTTATCCTCTGGGCCTTCTGGGCCTTCTCCCCCCAGTCCACCCAACAACACACCAATAACGCGATAGCATTCCCTTCCTGTTGAATATCTATTATGATATTTTTTACTCAGTCACTATCCCTCAGACAGGGATCCAGTGTTGCAGATAGAGTCATGTTAATGATTATTTGTCAGTTATGGATTCTGTTGTCTTAAACTCTGCCAGTCAGTCTGCCCCCGCTCTGCTCTGCCCTGCTTATCCACCACACCCTGTCTCTGAAGATGAATAACTTGCACTCAGCTCAACATCCTAATGAATACAATTACTTTTCTGTGTGTGTGTGTGTGTGTGTGTATGTGTGTGTATGTGTGTGTATGTGTGTGTGTGTGTGTGTCTAAATGTCAACAGGGTTGACAAACCTGTTAATCTGACTGGCCATGTCTCTGTTACTGTCCTCCCTCTCATTCTGTGTGTGTGTGTTTCATGTCCAACTAAACGAAATAATCCTAAACCTGAAGTGATATTTTCTAGTTTCTAATTGGCTAATGTGATATTTCCCCGTCTCTCATTGGGTGTTGCTAGGTCATCGCTGTGGTGATGGACATGTTTACAGACGTGGATCTGTTTTCTGACTTGCTGGATGCTGCAGCGCGTCAAGTCCCGGTCTACATTCTATTGGACGAACAGAATGCCCATCACTTCGTCTCCATGGTGATCAACTGTAAGGTCAACTTGGACCTTGTCCACGTGAGTCTCTATGTTTTTGGCCTAGATTGAACTATTTTAGGCGGGGTGACTCTCCACACCTTAACTCGGTTTTCCCCATAACTCAGGTTAATCCTGTTCCTGAAAACCTACTGGGTGTGCAGGCGTTTGATCCATCCCAGCACTAGCACAAACAGCACAGGGCTAAGAAATAACAGTAGTTATTAATAGTTTGAAAAACACATGGTTTGAGCCGACAGTCTTACAGATAGTATTCCAGTGTTTCTGTGTTGACTGGCAGGAGGCCACTGTCTCATAGCAGTAAGGTCATTTATTTACATACTGTACTATTACATGATGTCTAACTGACTAGACCTGAGCTTGGTTACATAAATCTCAACAGAGCGGACAAACTGGTTTGATTTACCCTTAGAACTCACTAAAGAATAACATCATTTATTAACCCCTTGTGACTCTGAATAACTATTTTGTGTGTGCGTGTGTGTTGCAGATGATGCGTGTGCGGACGGTGGCGGGAGTGACCTATTTCTGTCGGACAGGGAAGTCATTTAAAGGACAGGTGAAAAACCGCTTTCTATTGGCTGACTGCAGGGCTGTGCTCAGCGGAAACTACAGGTGAACATAGAAATATAACAGATTTCAACACTCAACTATAGTTGAGCATAGAAACACAGCAGATATAACAGATATCAGATACTTCTTTAGTCGCAGAAGTTAACATGTCATATCCTGTTTCCTGTAGTTTCATGTGGTCCTATGAGAAGCTGCATCGCTGCATCGCGCACCTCTTCCTGGGAGAACTGGTCACCACCTTTGACGAGGAGTTCCGCATCCTGTTTGCTCAATCACAGCCCCTCACTGTTGACCACGCCCTAGTGCCTTTCTCCTCTGACAGCAGCAGCAGTTACTATGGTAACCAGTTTGGCTTGAAGCGGACCCAGTCCCTGCGAAACCCTCTGGGTTTCCAACGACACACCCCCGAACTTCCGGCCTACCCTTTCGGAGGAGATTCCGAGCGCTCTGCGTTCCGAAGAGATGAAATGTTCCGACACACCATGGAACCAGGAGGACTGAATCTTGGGAAGTTTGCAGTGTCACAGCAGTTCAGGATGCAGCAGGGCCGCTCCATGGTCTCCAGGTGGGATGGTGCACGTATATTTATGTAAAACTAGATTTTATGTAGAACCCTATAATTCACTACACTCTTAGAAAAAAGGGTTCCAAAGGGGTTCTTTGGCTGTTCCCATAGGAGAACCCTTTTTTGGTTCCAGGTAGAACCTTTTTTGGTTCCAGGTAGAACCCTTTTTGGTTCCATGTAGCAATCACTGTGGAAAGGGTTATTCAAAGGGTTCTCCTATGGGGACAGCCGAAGAACCCTTTTTTTCCCTAAGAGTGTATACTTGGAATAGAATACCAAAGTCAATCATGAGTATTCAACTGATTTTTGGGGAACTTTACCCATAAACAGTTAACTTAGTGTATTACATTTTTGATGTGTCCTCTGTTACCATATTAAAGGGTTTTGTTTCCTGTGTTCCCAGGCAGATGGAGATAAGCGCCAGTGACTATAAGAGGCACAGCTACGCAGAGGGAACCCAGGAGAGCTACTCCTCTTCCAGACAGTACATGAAGCACAGAGTCATGAACAACCTGGATGAGACAGAGCAGCACTACCACAGGTACTAGTTAGTTAGTTCATTTGTTAGTTAGTTAGTTTATGTTGTCTTTGTCAGCTTGACTTAATATTGTGATCAGGTCAGGCAAAACTCTTGGCCCTAGTTATAATCTTTAAAAAAATGATCTGTTATATGTAAAGCATGTTGAATTTTTATGATCATTATTCTGATGATGTTGATGAGGATGATGATTTATCAACATGTTTGTATTCCAGGGAGCAGAGCCAGTCCAGCCACTACTACCAGGGTGGTGAGGGATCTGGGTTGGGGCTAGAAGAACCTGGCTCAGGCCATGGACACTACGACAGGCTGAGGAACAGACCAGCACTGGACCAGTACTCTGACTCAGGCTACCCCCATGAGGAACCTCCTGGTCCAGAGGGCTACGGCAGAGACTACTTCTCCTCTGAGGACCTGAAACATGACTCGGGACAACCACCAGCAGGGGGAAGGTACGTGGTATGGAGAGTCCACTGGACTGGAGAATATTCAGTAATGTCTGTTCACTGTTGACTGCTCCCACTAGAGTTCTTAAATTAAACTTTTAGTGATACGCACACAATGTTTCAGTAAAACAATGTGTAAGTATCAACCACGACACTCAAAATGTGTCTATACTAATGTAACACCTTCTCCTTTGTCTAGGTACGGAGGTGGCAGTGGCCACAAGAGGCCGACGGTGGGCCAGCCCTATGCCTGCCTGTCGTCCCCCACCCATCCGCACCCCCCAGAGAAGCAGGTGTTCCCCGTCCCTGCGGAGGCAGACCACGACCCCAACGTCAGACAGGGCCTCCGCAGCTGGAGGATCAACTCCTACCTCAGTGCCTATGGGGACACAGGAGAGGAGGGGCTGCCCCAACCTCTGGGCCCTGATGCTTTCCAAGACCCTGAGTCTGATGGGAAATCGTACGCCCATGAGGCGAGAGAGCCTCCGAATGTCCCCTCCAAGCCTAGACCGGATATCCGACCGCTGCACTACAGCAAGCCCTTCATGCCTGAGAGCATGGGGAAGGACAGGGCTGACCGATGGACCACAGAGTGGGAGAGAGAGAGAGAGAAAGAGCGGGTGGTGGGGGCAGACGTGGAGATGCCGTCGTCGAGGGAGGCTCCGGGGGAGGTCTCAATCTCCAAACACGAGACGGTCCGGATGCGGGTCAACCCGATGCTCCAGAGGAGTTCCCGGCTGCGCTCCTCCCTCATCTTCTCCTCCTCCAAGACGGAGACCCACATGGGAGGCCTGGGCATGAAGGTCTTTATTACCTTTCATATCATCTCACATTGTTTTTACATTGTATTGCAACCTTGCTTTGAAATGTGCCATACGAATAAAGTTTAATTTGATTTGATGCAGGTGGCCAACGAGGAGGACGAGAATTCCGACTCGCTCCGCACCACCTCCATCGTCCAACAGATCCTGGAGAAGAGACGCTCCTTGACCCGGGAACCCTTTGAGTGGAGGAAGAAGGCAGAGGAGAACGAGAGAGAGAAGGAGAAAGAAGAGAAGGACAAAGAAAAGAAAGAGGAGGCTGAGCCAAAGAAAGAGCCCCCCAAAGTAACCCTAGCCAGCAGAGAGGTGCCTAAGAACCCCCTGGCCGAGGTGGAGACCACGAAAGTCGCCCCAGCATCTGCAGATCCCCCCAAACCCCAGGCATTGAACATGAACAACCCTTCCTATAGACTACAGTATTTCATGGAGCTGGCTGCTAAGAGGAACGCATCTAAAGAGGCTGTGATAAAAGAACCTCCTCAGAAGAAACCAGACCTTCCAGACACTCCTTCTTCCAGCACGACCACCACCACCTCGGTCCCCAAAGTCCCCTCATTTTTCGTGACTGCTCCAGAGCCTGCCCCAAAGAAACCACAAGTCGCAGCCACACCAGAGCTAAAAGGTAAACTGTCCATCACCTCAAGTTTCAAAATCTCAGAGCCTGCCGCTTCTACTACCACAGCCCAGAGAAAAGACAGCAGCTCGGAGTCACAGAAGAAAGAGAAAGAGCCCGGTAAGATTCTAAAGCCATTCCCTTCTCCGAAGATCTTCAAGAGGGACACTCTGAAGCCGTTCAAGAGCTCCAACCCACGCCACGTCTCCTGCGATGAGGAAATTCTAACAACGGACGCAACAGACGCGGAGAAATGCGAGCTGAAGAAGTCTCGCTCCAAAAGCTCGTCCAGTATGTCACAGACCGAGTCTAAGGAGGGGATCCACAAGTACCTGGGCTCCAACACCTCCCTCAACACCCTGGGAGGGGAGGGAAAGGCCGACACCAAGCCTCTAGACTTCCTCAAGAAGCAGACCCAAAGACTCAAAGGTATATTGTACTGTCTGTGTGTCTGTCACAGATTGTTAAATCCATGCTTACTGGGTTTTAATTTTAAAAATGTAATTGCTGTACTCATGATGTATACAGCAAATTCCCTTCGGAGCAATAAAGGTTTTAATTTATTAATTTGTTCAATTATTCATTAAATCATTCATTCATTCAAAGGTTTCCTGGGACCCAAGGACAAGAAGAGCTCTGGTGGTGCGACATCGGCATCCAACGGAGACGAAAAGACCATGAGAACTGTGCCGGAAAGCTCAGAGGAGCCTGTGATCGCCGCTAAACACCTGAGCTCCACCGCC
Organism: Salmo trutta; assembly: GCF_901001165.1. Taxonomy (NCBI): domain Eukaryota; kingdom Metazoa; phylum Chordata; class Actinopteri; order Salmoniformes; family Salmonidae; genus Salmo; species Salmo trutta. Next base: position 24,586,130 of record NC_042990.1, read on the forward strand.
GACGCTAAAGCCACAGACTATGCCACCTCCTCAGCCAATCACAAAGCTGCGTCCAAAACGACAGGTCTGTCTCGGTACCAGAGCTCCAGTGGCTCAGTTCTGTTCAGTAGCAACCTGAGAGACGACACCAAGGTCATCCTGGAACAGATCTCTGCCAACAGCCAGAAGAACCGTCTGGAGCGAGGAGGAGGAGAGGAGGCCGGAGGGGAGAAGGGCGTAGACGTAGCGGGGGAGAAAGGAGGGCTGGAGAGGGAGCCGACACTCATAAAGAACCGCTTCCAGAGGCCCCAGGTCAACCCTCAGGAGAGAGATAGCCTCCTGAAGAGGATCGAGAGCATGAGGAAGGACAAGAAGGTCTACAGCCGCTTTGAGGTACTCTACCATAGCAGACAGGAGGTCTGCAGGGAGGAGGAGGGCTACAGGAGAGGGGAAAGAGAGGGGGAGTTAGAGAGAGAGGAGGAGGATAGGGGGAGTGTAGAGAGTAGTAAATAAACACCTTTGCTGGTTATGTCCAGGAGATAAAATAATATATTAACAATAATAATATATGAAATTTAGCAGACCCTTGACTAAATAGAAGAGACATTTACATTTGATGAATTATAGCCCTTAATGTGAAATATATATTTGATGCTGCTATTTAAAGATGTGACACAACATTTTATTTATTTTGTTTCCCGATACTTTGATAAGGATTTGCAACAAAACATGTTTGGGATATTTTTACATAGTGCACTGACTCAGTGAGTTTTAATTTTGTGGATATGATGTCATAGGGACATTAGTTTGGCTCTTAATTAAGTTACCACTGAAGTTACCATTAAAACCATGTGAACAATGAAGCACGTTAGTACCTAAAGAGATCTTCCACACTGAAAGCTGATACCAAGGGGGAGGAGGGGGTGATGAGTGGAGAGGAGAGGTAGGGATGACAGGGGAGAAGGGAGGATGAAGGAGAGGGGAGCATGAGGGAGGGGAAGGGATGTACGAGAGAGTATGAGAGAGAATCAGATCGTATTCCACTCACTGTCATTCCTGATGTTCTGTTAACAGATGGGGAATAACCTGGGATAACTAAAGATGGCTGAGGAACCTATTGACTGGAAGCTGAGTGTGTGTGTGTGGAGGACGTGCAAACACACACCAACATGCACACACACATGGTTCACATTCAGCAACATATGTGCCAAACACATCATCAGAAGACCAGAGAGAGAGGGAGAACACACTGAACACAAGAACAGCAGATACCTCCTGTGACTTCAGACTGCAGTCTTCGTGGATAATCAGACAATACTGTACTAAACCTTTAAAAGACTGACTATGAAACGTGAGATGAAACTGTACCCATATAAGGCAAGCATTGCCTGGTTGGTTTTTGCCTTATATGGACTTCATGGGACAACTTTTCACCGATTCACCACAACCCTTCATCCACGCCTAGAGTGAGAGAGCGTGTATGTGTGAGAGAAAGTGTGTGTTGTGTGTGCATGTTTTACTGCAAGAAAGCAATTGTACACATGCCCAGCCATCAAACATGCCTGTACAGAACAGCCCACTCCCAGTGCCAGTCGTGTGTGTGTGTGTGTGTGTGTGTGTGTGTGTGTGTGTGTGTGTGTGTGTGTGTGTGTGTGTGTGTGTGTGTGTGTGTGTGTGTGTGTGTGTGTGTTTGTGTGGAAACTGGTAATGCTGAAAGTATGTCTGGGTTTACACTGTGCCAACGGAGCGCCACGTCTCGTCAAACCCAGAGAACTATTATTAACCAGTCTCCAAACTAAAGACAGCAGAGAGGGAGAGAGATGAGAAAATGATAGAGGGTGAGAGAAAAAAATATAGATTAACCCAGCTAGCACATTTGGTTCCTTGGAAGTTTGTCCGTTTTTTGTTTTCCATTGGTTCTCGGAACAAAGCCATACGTTTCCTGACTGGTAAAACTGAACGTCTTTTAAACATTCTGAGAACGGAAGTGAACATTTTGCCTGTTCTGAGAAGATTTTTAAGTTGCAGGGAGGTTCTGAGAACATTTTACTGTGGTTCCTTGAAGGTTTTTAAGTTGCAGGGAGGTTCTGAGAACATTTTACTGTGCTTCCCTGAAGGTTTTTAAGTTGCAGGGAGGTTCTGAGAACGTTTTACTGTGGTTCCCTGAAGGTTTTCTTGGGAGGTTTTATTAATGTTCTGAGAATGGAAATGATTAATTATTTGAAGGTAATTAAATAACGTTCTGAGAACATATTTCAATCATGCAAACACATGTATTTTTTATTGTGGTATGGCGTCAATGAGATTCAAACCTATGATCTTATGTTCTCTAGCATTTACATTTACATTTAAGTCATTTAGCAGACGCTCTTATCCAGAGCGACTTACAAATTGGTGCATTCACCTTATGGCCATGAGGATTAAAATACTTTTGTTGATGCTGAATGTATACGTTTTTAAATAACATTCTTGGAATGATCTTTGAAAGCTATTAATGTTTTCTTGTGGTTTTTATGGAAAGTTTTCTTAATGTTCTTAGAACATGACTTTAAATATAACAATGAAGGAACCTGCAGAAAACTTTATGCTGAGGTACTGAAATTCCCACAGAAGATTAACGTTTCTCTGAACGTTCTGAAAACATTACTTTAAATAGAACTATGAGGAAACCTGCAGAAAACGTTACGCTTAAGCACTGAAATTCCACCTAAGAAACGTATTGTTCTCAGAACCTTATGTGCTAGCTGGGTATCCTGCACCATTCCCAGAACTTTGTTTGAAGGTTGAATGCAAAATAACCATAGGACAACCGCACTCTCACCAAGCTCTAAGAAACATATTGTTCTCAGAATGTTATGTGCTAGCTGGGAAAGGAGATGGACCAACAGGGTAAGATAATTAGATACTGTGCATATGGCTTGCAGGTTTTTACAATTTTGTATTTATTCATTAAATCACCAGTACCTTAGAAGACAAGTTGAGATTGAGACTGCTTTGTTGCAGCCCTGTGTGGATGCAGGTACCTTGAAAACGTAGTGAGTTGGATAGGGTCTGAGTGATATTTCCACCACAAAACCTTCACCTATCCAGTCAAGTCAGGTCAGACATCTTCGATGAAGAAACATAGAGAACTTGGAAGGAAAGAAGGATGCATTTCTAAAATGTTGTATTTTATACAAGAGCATAAAAACTTCCACGCCTTGAGTCTGTCAGTTTGTCTCTGCCCCTACACCAGAAGTGGAAAGAATATTTCCAAGTACATGAACACACTCTGTAAAAATACTTAGTGAGGGAATAGAGTTATGAATAATTAATTAATGCCAGTGTTGTGTTCGAGACCACCTAAAGCGTGACCGATTCAAGATTAAGACCGTAGCAAATCGAGTCCATCTCAAGACCGAGACATTTATTTAACCAGGCAAGTCAGTTAAGAAAAAATTCATATTTACAATGACGGCCTACCTCGACCAAACCCGGACGACGCTGGGCCACTTGTGCACCACACTATGGGACTCCCAATCACGACCGGATGTGATACAGCCTTGATTCATACCAGGGACTGTAGTCACACCTCTTGCACTGAGATGCAGTGCCTTAGACCGCTGCGCCACTCGGAGCCAAGACCGAGACCAGGAGGGAGACAAGAGGTTCCGAGACCAAGTCAAGACCATGATTGTAATTTTGTCAAATCATCTCTAGCTGTGTATAGTCACAGAAAAAACAATATGAGGGGAAAAAGTCTGTCACTCACCCACTCCATGACATCCTCCTAGCAGCTAGCTAACGTTAGGCTCCGTATTTTTAGCTTGCTACATAAATAGATACGCTAGCCTATAGCCACGTTATGACTGACTAGTTAGATTCTATTGACATTCTCAGTCTTAGTTACATTCGTCCGTTTTAGTCCAGAATATTGAGTCATTGAAACTGAAACGGTGCATCCTGAATGGAGGCAGCAAACAATGTACCAGACCAGCTGTGATTTACAACCTGATAGCAATATTTGTTGGACTACCAAGAAATGTATTGGTGAATTACATTAATCATGCATTGAACTGCATCCATCTATTCTGCCAACAATGCCTTCGTGTACGTCATGGAACGTTGAGTCAAATTGAACCTAATTTAAAAACCTCTTTTAAAGTTGGTTTTGTAGCATCAAGTGGGAATTTGATATTTTTTACTGATATTATGATTGTCTGTTTGTAGTTAAAACTAGTGATGCACGGTATGACATTTTTTGGCCGATACCCGATATTTTTCTTGCCAAAGAATCTGATACCGATAACTGATATTAAAAATTTTAGCCGCCTTTTAAACATTCTAGTACAGTTAAATAGTTAACACACACACACACATGGACGCAGCGGTCTAAGACCCTGCATCTCAGTGCAAGAGGCGTCACTACACTCCTTGGTTCGATTCCAGGCTGTATCACATCCGGCCGTGATTGTGAGTCCCATAGGGCGGCGCACAATTGGCCCAGCGTTGTCCGGGCCATCATTGTAAAAAATGATTTGTTCTTAACTGACTTCCCTAGTTAAATAAAGGTTACAGACGCACACACACCACACTGACCAAAAAGTTATTTTGTTGGCATTTACATATGTCCCCATTACCAGTAAAACATCATCAAAAACGATTTATTTAACTTACTTGCTGTGCTGTTTCATTGCTCATTTGTTCAGTCATTTCATTCTCAACCAGGATTTCTATGGAACGCCGTTTGGGTCTTTGCATGTCAAAAAAGATACACGTCAAATAACACTATTTGACGTGTCAAATAAGCTTGTTGACCAATCGGGACCTGAATGTGACTGCACGTCACATAATAATTTAACGAGTTCATAATGTTCTTAGGTAGTTATTACACATTGATTACACTATCACTCGTATTTCATATGTCACAAAGATTCATCGATACGTATGCTATGATGCTGGTAAAGTTGTCTCGCGCACCAACAGTGCTGGTCATAAAAAAATCTAGCTAGCTCACGGATGCAAACAATGTTCTTCCCCAAAAACATAGCAAAACGACAATCTATTTGAGTAGCTATAATTAGCTAGCTAACTATATAGCTAGGTGTCATCTAAAATAACCCTAATTTATAAGACAGTTCTTATAGCTAAAGCTAGCTACCCCAGAAGGTCGAACAAATTAACGTTATGCTTTATTACCAACGCGATATTGTAGACACATCGTTCATGGCCGGTGTACTTTTTTGTACAGCTTTGACAGTGCTACTGTATCTTTTTTGACATGCAAAGACCCAAACGGTGTTCCATAGTATGTAGGTCGTGAAGCTAATAGCAGTGACGCTATTACTGTGTAACTCCGGTAGGGCAACATCGGAAAAATAGCGCACTTGGTAGTGTGTACAGGTGCTCGACCAGTCGGCAAATTGTCAAGGGCAATGAATTCCATTATCTTGGCTTTAATGGATTTCACCTTTGAGTTATCTCGCTGAAATGTTCTTACTCTTTCAAATGACTGCTCGGCATGTTGACTGCTCGATTCACACAGCAGACATTGTGGGCTAGGTTAGGAATGCAGTGTTGCACATGTAGCGCAAAATTTTACGTAGCGTCATTATGTCATGTTCCTACGTTATATACGTATGCACTGCACGGTAGCTTTGACACCCGTTTTTAACGTCACCATTAAACTAGACATTGGGCAATACCGATGTTGGCATTTTTTTCTAATATCGTTCGATTCCGATATGTTCACCGATATATCGTGCATCCCTAGTTAAAACGCTGTCAGTTCCACTTTAAACTTTAGGTCACCGGTTACATTGAGTGCTAAACGTGAAATTTTTTTGCAATGGGAAGTAATAGTTGTACATTTTGATTGTGAAATGCCTTATGGTTGTGTTTTTGTGTTCTTATGATTGGGACCTACTGGCTTATTATGTCTGAGTTTATGGACTGCTTATCCTTTAACATCATGCTGTGTGTGACTGCTGTCTTTCCATGCAGTGGTGCCTGGAGAAGTGGGTACACTCTAATTTTGGCCAAAAGTTCCCAAACGGCCCACCCAGCAAAGGAAAGGCACCCTGTGTGAAAGTACTATATTTTCCTATACATTTTTCAGATGTTCACTCTCAAAATCATACCTTTTTTATAGAAAAAAGACAAATGTGACGGTCTAAGGCCACAACAATGCTTAAACCACATCAATCTGATTAGGTGGGCCTGACAGGGCCTGGCTCCACAGTGGGTGGGCCTCTGTCCACCCAGGCCCATCCATGTCTACGCTCCGGATGCAAACAGCACATGATGACAAATAGCCTTCTAACCAACACTAAGGACTTAACTTTTTCAATACCTGGTTTGCATACCAATTGTTGCCTTAGTTATCATTTACTGCTAGATATCATAAGTTAAAACGTCTCCTACCCTGCCGGCTACGGATGTCAAAACCAGTTGAGAGCTGCACGCTCTTGCTGCCTGCAGATGATATTCCGCTGAAACTAGGCTATGTGTGTGGAGCGCATGTGACTGTATTTCACGTGCTTGGCGATTGTGTAGGCTACATTGTGCATGATTTCTCTATTGTGCTACATAATTGATAAGTCGTATACCTCCACTAAACTACTTTGATATGCATCAGTAGGGATTAAGAAGTATAAACTGGGTGGTTCGAGCCCTGAAAGTTGATTGGCTGACAGCCGTGGTATATCAGACCATATACCACGGGTATGACAAAACGTTCATTTTTACTGCTCTAATTACGTTGGTTACCAGTTTATAATAGCAATAAGGCACCTCAGGGGTTTGTGGTATATGGCCAATATAACACGGCTTAGGGTTGTATCTAGGCACTCTGTGTGGCGTCGTGCATAAGAACAGCCCTTAGCCGTGGTATATTGGCCATATACCACACCCCCTCGTGCCTTATTGCTTAAGTATAAGCAATGCCCACAGAAACAAAAGTGGGTATACGGCTTATACCTGCGTATACCCTCCACTAGAGCACTGGCTCTTTGTGTTTTACAAAAAGTGCACTCTCATACATTAGTGCGCTGGTATTACGGTCCTTTCAGAATCACGAACCTGTCCCACATTGAAGGCCTATAGGTTCACCACTGTACTAACCTGTCACACACTGAAGGCCTATAGGTTCACCACTGTACTAACCTGTCACACACTGAAGACCTATAGGCTCACCACTGTACTAACCTGTCACACCTATAGGTTCACCACTGTACTAACCTGTCACACTGAAGACCTATAGGTTCACCACTGTACTAACCTGTCACACACTGAAGGCCTATAGGTTCACCACTGTACTAACCTGTCACACACTGAAGGTCTATAGGTTCACCACTGTACTAACCTGTCACACACTGAAGACCTATAGGTTCACCACTGTACTAACCTGTCACACACTGAAGACCTATAGGTTCACCACTGTACTAACCTGTCACACACTGAAGACCTACAGGTTTGCCACTGCGCAACATGTCTATAATAGATCTAAAGGCTGTTAAGATACACTCCTTTCTTGAAACATTAATACAGTATGTATATATTTGACCTGGCTAAATGGTTTTATGCCCTGACTAAGTGGAAGCTGATAATTATTCATTTTTTTACTCTGCTGGTCTCAGGAAGACATTTTGATACCTCACTGTCTGAGACCGAGTCAAGACTGAGTACAAGACAAGACCGAGACACTCAATATGTGATCTCGAGAATGGACTCAAGGAACATTCACTGTCTTCTTGGTAAGTAACTCCAGTGTAGATTTGACCTTCGGTTTTAGGTTATTGTCCTGCTGAAAGGTGAATTAATCTCGCAGTGTCTGGTGGAAAGCAGACACTGCGAGATGGTCTAGAGTATTACAACACCGATAAGGGATATATTAGTGTAAATATTGGTATAGATAAAAAGGGTTTGTTGTTGATACTGTAACAAGTGACAAATGATAGTCTTACTACAGCTATTAATCATGTTAATAAAGAATGACAGAAGTTATTTAAAAGCCTGGTGATAGACTATCAGAATTAAAGGGATTTTGCACAGTAGGGAAATAATGTTTTCTTTTACAACTGTATTGTATTTTATGATGTCATGTTTAACAAAATAACATATTGTAATAAAGTCTTAATGTGACTAAAGCTGACACTGACTGGTGTGTCTGTGTGAGCGTGCACACACGTGTGTGTGTCTTTGGGAGAGCTGACTTAGATTCACTGACTGTATGGTATAGTGTATTAGGGTGTAAAACACACCAGCCACAGCAGCCAAGCTGTCCTGGGCCCCAGAGAATAAAGGCTAACAAACTCAACAAAGTCAAACAATGATACTGTATACACACAAAACAATTCAGAGCAACATCCAGCTAGCATTAAATATGAAGAATACTGCCATCTACTGGTAGTAGTGTGTTAATACTTCATACCTTTCAGACTGTCAGTACAGTTGAAAGTATGGATTATATCCCTCGCACTCCACGCAGGTTAATAATAATAACTAAATCACGCAGGTGACGTGACAGCGTAGGACGTGCCCTCACGTCAGACCACGCACGGTCTCTAATATTCTTCTCGCAGAGTTAGTTTAGCTGTGTCGCGCATGTTGACTGCTGCGCTGCTCCCGTAAACTAAACTGTGTGAGTTGTGTGTACTGTCAGTCTGTCACCAACATTTGAGGGCGAAATTCGCCCTCCAAGGCTGTGTGACAGCTCTCCCCTACCTATCCCTTCCTTGTCTTGTACTCATTTAGCCCACCAGCTAGTGTGTGTGTTGGCCACCGTATTCCGATGTTAACCTTGTCAATATATCCCTGCTGTGGTTGTTATCAAGGCCACCGGGCACTGCTTGTTCTTCAACTATTTAAAACTTAAACGGGTCTCTTCCCTAGATAAACACATCTAGGAAGGTTGTTAGCCTAACCAGCTGTAAAACGTGAGATTCGGATTGCCTCCCCTAGGCATTCATCTCCCCTGGTATCACTAGCATGCTACACTAGCTAGCTAGCTAGCTAGTTTATCAACTCAATTTAGCTGCCACTGTGTGTTGTCAGCTTGGCTTACCAAACGACGGCCCATTCGTGCATGTTTCGCATAAATAAGCCTAGGTTTAAACATGATATCTTTCCTGCTCCAGCCCTGTGGTCATAGCTAGGCTCACCCGAAATGATGTTGCGAAATTATTGTAGCTCTACCCTGTACTGGGGTAGCTGTTGTATCCACTCTCTGGTTACTATTATTTTAGTTCATTTGATGAATTAGTATATTGCATAAGAAATAATTTATATTTATAATTAATCATGTATATTCTTAACATTCTGAACTTGGAGAACAAATCAAATCAAACTTTATTTGTCACATGAGCCGAATACAACAAGTATAGAGACCTTACCGTGAAATGCTTACTTACAAGCCCTTAACCAACAGTGCAGTTCAAGAAATACTTAAGAAAATATTTACCAAATAAACTAAAGTAAAAAATAATAAAAAGTAACAATAAAATAACTATAACGAGGTTATATACAGGGGGTACCGAGTCAGTGTGCGGGGATACAGGTTAGTTGAGGTAATTTGTAAATGCAGGTAGGGGTAAGGTGACTATGCATAGATAATAAACAGTGAGTAGCAGCAGTGTAAAAAACAAATGGAGGGGGGATGTCAATGTAAATAATCCGGTGGCCATTTGATTAACTGTTCAGCAGTCTTATGGCTTGGGGGTAGAAACTGTTCTAGGAGCCTTTTGGTCTGAGACTTGGCGCTCCGGTACTGCTTGCCGTGCGGTAGCAGAGAAAACAGTCTATGACTTGGGTGACTGGAGTCTTTGACAGTTTTATGGGCTTTCCTCTGACACTGCCTATTATATAGGTCCTGGATTGCAGGAAGCTTGGCCCCAGTGATGTACTGGGCCGTACGCACTACCCTCTGTAGCGCCTTACGGTCAGATGCCATAAAAGGCGGTGATGTAACCGGTCAGGATGCTCTCGATGGAACAGTTGTAGAACTTTTTGAAGATCTGGGGATGCATGCCAAATCTTTTCAGTCTCCTGAAGGGGAATAGGTGTTGTCGTGCCCTCTTCACGACTGTCTTGGTGTGTTTGGACCATGATAGTTTATTGGTGATGTGGACACAAAGGAACTTAACTCTCGACCTGCTCCACTACAGCCCCATGCCTTTTCCTGTAGTCCACGATCAGCTCCTTGTCTTGCTCACATTGAGGGAGAGGTTGTTGTACTGGCATCGCACTGCCAGTTCTCTGACCTCCTTCCTATAGGCTGTCTCATCGTTGTCGATGATCAGGCCTATCACTGTTGTGTCGTCAGCAAACTTAATGATGGTGTTGGAGTCGTGTTTGGCCACGCAGTCATGGGTGAACAGGGAGTACACGAGAGGACTAAGCAGGCACCCATGAGGGGCCCGCGTGTTGAGGTTCAGCGTGGCAGATGTGTTGTTCCCTACCCTTACCACCTGGGGGCGGCCCGTCAGGAAGTCCAGGATCCTGTTGCAGAGGTACAGTTGAAGTCGGAAATTTACATACACCTTAGCCAAATACATTTAAACTCAGTTTTTCACAATTCCTGACATTTAATCCTAGTAAAATTCCCTGTCTTAGGTCAGCTGGGATCACCACTTTATTTTATGAATGTGAAATGTCAGAATAATAGTAGAGAGAATGATTTATTTCAGCTTTTATTTCTTTCATCACATTCCCAGTCGGTCAGAAGTTTACATACACTCAATTAGTATTTGGTAGCATTGCCTTTAAATTGTTTAACTTGAGTCAAATGTTTTTGGGTAGCCTTCCACAAGCTTCCCACAATAACTTGGGTGAATTTTGTCCCATTCCTCCTGACAGAGCTGGTGTAACTGAGTCAGGTTTGTAGGCCTCCTTGCTCGCACATGCTTTTTAAGTTTTGCCCACAAATTTTCTATAGGATTGAGGTCAGGGCTTTGTGATGGCCACTCCAATACGTTGACTTTGTTGTCCTTAAGCCATTTTGCTACAACTTTGGAAGTATCCTTGGGGTCATTGTCCATTTGGAAGACCCATTTGCGACCAAGCTTTAACTTCCTGACAGATGTCTTGAGATGTTGCCTCCATATATCCACATAACTTTCCTTCCTCATGATTCCATTTATTTTGTGAAGTGCACCTGTCCCTTCTGCAGCAAAGCACCCCCACAACATGATGCTGCCACCCCCGTGCTTCACGGTTGGGATGGTGTTCTTCGGCTTACAAGCCTCCCACGTTTCCCTCCAAACATAATGATGATCATTATTGCCAAACAGTTCTATTTTTGTTTCATCAGACCAGAGGACATTTCTCCAAAAAGTAAGATCTTTGTCCCCATGTGTAGTTGCAAACCGTAGTCTGTCTTTTTAATGGTGGTTTTGGAGCAGTGGCTTCTTCCTTACTGAGCCACCTTTCAGGTTATGTCGATATAGGACTCGTTTTACTGTGGATATAGATACTTTTGTACCTGTTTCCCCCAGCATCTTCACCAGGTCTTATGCTGTTGTTCTGGGATTGATTTGCACTTTTCACACAAATAAATTCCTCTATAGGAGACAGAACGCGTCTCCTTCCTGAGCGGTATGACAGCTGCGTGGTCCCATGGTGTTTATACTTGCGTATTATTGTTTGTACAGATGAACATGGTACCTTCAGGCGTTTGGAAATTGCTCCCAAGGATGAACCAGACTTGTGGAGATCTACAATTTTTTTTCTGAGGTCTTGGCTGATTTCTTTTGATTTTCCCATGATGTCAAGCAAAGAGGCACTGAGTTTGAAGGTAGGCCTTGAAATACATCCACAGGTACACCTTCAATTGACTCAAATGATGTCAATCATGCCTGTCAGAAGCTTCTAAAGCAATGACATCATTTTATGGAATTATCCAAGCTGTTTAAAGGCACAGTCAACTTAGTGTATGTAAACTTATGACCCAAAGGAATTGTGATACAGTGAATTATAAGTCTGTAAACAATTGTTGAAAAAATGTCTTGTGTCATGCACAAAGTAGATGTCCTAATCAACTTGCCAAAACTATAGTTTGTTAACAAGACATTTGTGGAGTGGTTGAAAAACAAGTTTTAATGACTCCAACCTAAGTGTATGTAAACTTCTGACTTCTGACTTCAACTGTAGGTGTTTATTCCCAGGGTCCTTAGCTCAGTGATGAGGTTGGAGGGCACTATAGTGTTGAACGCTGAGCTGTAGTCAATGAACAGCATTCTCACATAGGTGTTCCTTTTGTCCAAGTGGGAAAGGGCAGTGTGGAGTGCAATAGAGACTGCATCATCTGTGGATCTGTTGGTGCGGTATGCAAATTGGAGTGGGTCTCGGGTTTCTGGGATAATGGTGTTGATGTGAGTCATGACCAGCCTTTCAAAGCATTTCATGGCTACAGACGTGAGTGCTACAGGTTGGTAGTCATTTAGTCAGGTTACCTTAGTGTTCTTGGGCACAGCGACTATGGTGGTCTGCTTGAAACATGTTGGTAATACAGACTCAGACATGGAGAGGTTGAAAATGTCAGTGAAGACACTTGCCAGTTGGTCAGCGCATGCTCGGAGTATACATCCTGGTAATGCGTCTCAACCAGCGGCCTTGTTAATGTTGACCTGTTTAAAGGTCTTACTCACATCGGCTGCGGAGAGCGTGATCACACAATCGTCTGGAACAACTGGTGCTCTCATGCATGTTTCAGTGTTACTTGCCTCGAAGCGAGCATATAAGTTATTTAGCTCATCTGGTAGGCTCGTGTCACTGCGCAGCTCTCGGCTGTGCTTTCCTTTGTAGTCTGTAATAGTTTGCAAGCCCTGCCACATCCAACGACCGTCGGAGCCTGTGTAGTACGATTCGATCTTAGTCCTGTATTGACATTTTGCCTGTTTGATGGTTCGTCGGAGGGGATAGCGGGATTTTTTATAAGCTTCCGTTCCTTGAAAGTGGCATATCTACCCTTTAGCTCAGTGCGAATGTTGCCTGTAATCCATGGCTTCTGGTTGGGGAATGTACATTCAGTCACTGTGGGGACGATGTCCTCAATGCACTCATTGATAAAGCCAGTGACTGATGTGGTGTACTCCTCAATGCCATCGGAAGAATCCCGGAACATATTCCACTCTGTGCTATTAAAACAGTCCTGTAGTTTAGTATCTGCTTCATCTGACTACTTTTTTATAGATCGAGTCACTGGTGCTTCCTGCTTTATTTTTGCCTTGTAAACAGGAATGAGGAGGATAGAGTTATGGTCAGATTTGCCGAATGGAGGGTGAGGGAGAGCTTTGTACGCGTCTCTATGTGGAGTAAAGGTGGTCGAATTTTTTTCCCCTCTGGTTGCACATTTAACATGCTGATAGAAATTACGTAAAACTGATTTAAGTTTCCCTGTATTAAAGTCCCCGGCCACTTGGAGCGCCACCTCTGGATGAGCGTTTTCCTGTTATACAGCTCATTGAGTGCGGTTTTATTGCCAGCCTCGGTCTGTGGTGGTATGTAGACAGCTACGAAAAATACAGGTGAAAACTCTCTAGGTAGATCGTGTGATCTACAGCTTACCATGAGATACTCTACCTCAGGCGAGCAAACCCTGAGACTTCCTTAGATATCGTACACTAGCTATTGTTTACAAATATGTATAGTCCCCCGCCACGTGTCTTACCAGAGGCTGCTGTTCTGTCCTGCCGATAGAGTGTTTATGTTTAACCTGCCAGCTGTATGTTCTTAATGTCGTCGTTCAGCCACGACTCGGTGAAACATACGATATTACAGTTTTTAATGTCCCGTTGGTTTGATATATGTGCTTTCAGTTTGTTCCATTTATTTTCCAGCGATTGAACGTTACCTAGCAGTACGGAAGGCAAGGGCAGATTAGCCACTCGTCGCCTGATCCTCACAAGGCATCCTGATCTCATTCCGCGAAACCTACTTACTTACTTACTGACTTTATTGTCCCCATGGGGACATTTTGTTGCAGTGTCATGTACATGTTTAATGTGGCATTTAAATACAAAACAAAATTGACTATACAACTTTCATAACAGTTACATACAAATAAAAAAAGACTAGCCTGCTGGCCTTACTGAGTCGATAGGAATATTAGCCCGAGCTATTTGGAGGGATATCCCAGTTCTGGTGTCCAGAAGCTCTTTTCGGTCATAAAAGACAGTAGCAGCAACATTATGTACAAAACAAGTTACAAACAACGCAAAAAACAAACAAAATAGCATGGTTGGTTAACAGCCGATAAGACGGCAGCCCTACCCTCAGACGCCCACAGTCAACCTTCTCTTCAAGCGTTTGCGTTCATGACCAGAGAGCTAGGCAGACTGAGTCAGGCTACACCACTGTGGAACCCACAGCCGTGAAACCAGGCATCACAGAGTCGTGGCAGAGGAACCTCACTGCTCTTACTCGGCCCAGCCCTACACACGCCCTTGGTCCTACAACCAGCCTAACACAGGTGCTCACCAACCCCAGATGGCGTTGCAGCCACACCCCCAACCCCCAAGAGGCCGTGGCCGTGGTCGTGGTCAGCGGCCCCCCAATCCCACAAACAGGCGTGTGGGCAGAAACTGAATGGCGGGGGATGGCTGTCGACCGATTTACCCAGCAGAACCTGACCTACTGGCCATCCCACTCCTCAGACCCGTGGGTGGTGATGACCCTCTCACAAGGGTACAGGCTGCAGTTTCGACGCCAGCCCCCACCATTCTCAGGGATCAGAATGACTTGTCACAGAACCCCTGAAAGCTTACACCCTCAACCTGGAGAAGGGCGCGATCACAAGAGTAAAAGCATCAGAACAGCAAGATGGCTTTTACTCAACCTATTTCCTGGTTCTGAAGAAAGATGGAGGCTTCCATCCAGTTCTGGATTTAAAATGGTTCAATGTTTTCCTAAAAGTTCTTCTCTTTCACATGTTGCGGACAGTCAATGTTCTCCAGACCGTAGCCGCAGGGGAATGGTTCACGTCCCTGGACTTAAAGGATGCTTCCTTTCACGTTCCTCTGTTGCCAGAACGCATGAGTTTCCAGTGCCAGGCATACCAGTTTGAGGTATTACCCATCGGTCTCTCCCTGGCTCCTCGTGTCTTCACAAGATGAGTGAGGGCAGCCCTGAGCTCCCTCAACCTACAGAGGATCAAGATCCTTCCTTACCTCGATGACTGGCTCATCTGTGCCACCTCATCTGCGCCAACAACGAAAAGAGCAACTTCCTGCCAAGCCAAAAGGTCACCTTTATTGGCATGTCTCTGAACTCCCGCACTATGAGGGCATGTACAGTATAACACCTCAGCACGTGTACAGCATTCTTCTTCTTCTGCAACAATTCCAGTTGAATGCATTGGTGAAGGTACGAACCTTCCAACAACTGATGGGCATGTTTGCGGCAGCCTCCGCAGTGACACCGTTAGGCCTGCTGTCTTTAAGGCTACTACAGGTGCGGTTCAATGACCTCCGCTTAGACCCCAAGCAGGACAGAAACACCAAAATACGGGTGACAAGGGCGTGCTACTCTGCTCCGCTGCCGTGGAGGAAGAGAGACTACCTGACTACAGGTGTCCCTCTCGGATCAATTCCGGCATGACGGGAAGTAGTGACGACCGACACTTCATTAACAGGCTTGGGAAGAAAGAGCACATCAACGTGCTAGAACTTCAGACAGTTTAACTAGCCCTGAATCACTTTCTGCCGTTTCTCCAACACAAACATGTCCTGATTCAATCAGACAATACTGTACATTGACAGTGTTCCACATCAGCCATCAAGGGGGAACAAGGTTTGTACAGTCCCTACAGGTGGCCCAACAACTCTTGATATGGGCCCTACCACAACTGGTCTCCCTATGAGCCATTCATCTCCCAGGCAAGGTGTCCGAGGTGGCAGACTTCTTGTCGTGACAGAAACTGTCCCCGGGGGAATGGAGACTTCACCCACAAGTGGTGAAGATGATATGGCAGCGATTCAGAGGGCCTACTGTATGCTTTCCCTCCGACACCCCCCCCCCCCCTGATCTTAGCAATGTTGCACAGGGTCTCTAAGGCTCGGCACAGGCTGCTGCTTGTAGCCCCCAGATGGCCAGCGAGACCCTGGTTTCCAACCCTTAGTCTTCTGCAGGGAGAGCCATGGCAACTCTCTCACAGACAGGACCTGCTCTCACAGTTAGACGGCAAGATATGGCATCCCAGCCCAGACCAACTACAGCTATGGGCATGGCCTCCGAAGAGCCCGACCCTCTACTGATCGGTTGCGATCCTGCTATTATCGAGACGTTGCAGTGAGAGCCTCAGCCATATCGGCTAACCATTTACGCATTGATGGAAAATCGGCAGGGATGGCTAACCATTTACACATTGATGGAAAATCGGCAGGGATGGCTAAGCATTTACACATTGATGGAAAATCGGCAGGGATGGCTAACCATTTACACATTGATGGAAAATCGGCAGGGATGGCTAACCATTTACGCATTGATGGAAAATCGGCAGGGATGGCTAACCATTTACACATTGATGGAAAATCGGCAGGGGCCCACTAACTCATATGCCAATTCTTACAAGGTGTCCGCCGTCTGCATCCCCCACAGGGAGCCATCCACGTGGCATCCTGGGATCTGCCACTAATATTGAAGGCTTTGACAAAAACCTCCTTTCAAGCATACGGAGGAGTCGGACATAAAAGGGTCATCTCTGAAAATGTCTTTCCTCTTAGCTATTTCATCAGCGAAACGTGTGAGTGAGCTCCACGTTCTCTATATGAGCCCTGTCTGCCTACGATGGAAGGCAGATGACCTAGGCATGACCTTATGGCCCAATCCAACTTTTTTGCCTAAGGTTTTATCACCCCTTCACATCAATCAAGCCATCGAGCTGGCAGCCTACTGCCCCCCTCCTTTCCAGAATGCTGCGGAGGAGCGAGCAAATCTCCTGTGTCGGGTCCTTTCCCTCAAACGCTATATGCAAGCCTCGGAGCACTACACAAAGTCAGATCAGCTGTTTCTGTGCTTCGGTGGGAAGTCAAAAGGCCTTTCATTGTCCAAGCAGAGGCTTTCACAGTCAGGCTTTCACAGTCTGGCTTTCACTCAAGGGTGTAGGGCTCCCTGTCCCAGAACGTGTGATATGTCACTCGACCAGAAGTGTCGCCACATCTGAACACATATGAACCGCGGGGGCACACTGAGAGGCGTCCCACTAATGAGATATGCACAGCTGCCCTGCACGTTCTTAAGATTTTACAAGGTCAACGTCGCATCCTGCCACACCATGGGCTCTGCCATTCTTCCAGTGGTAGTGGTGCATTAATCAGATGTTAGTAGTGCTATTCCGCATGACCCTGTTGGTATGAGTCATCCATACTTTCAACTGTACTGACGGTCTGAAAGGTATGAAGTAAAACGGAAGTTAGGAATGTAAATATGGTTCTACGTATACCTGTAAGACCGTCAGTACTTTTCTGTCACTCTGAATCTTATGGGCGAGAAGATTCTCTACAACAGTGCGTGGTCTGACGTACGGTTTTATATGAACCGTGGGGGCACGTCCTCCCACGCTGTCACGTCACCTGCATGATTTAGTTGTTATTATTGCTCGACCTGCACGGAGTGCGAGGGATATAATCCATACTTTCAGCTATACTGACAGTCTGAAAGGTATGAAGTAGAACCATAGTTACATTCGTGACTTCCGTTTTTATTTCATGTTTAATCCCCTCCAAACTCTTCTCTACTAGTTCTCGCCTCGACAGTACAGCAGAGGTTAGACGATGAGGTGGCTGAGGTCATGTAATGTGTTACTAAAAGGCTGAAAGTTTAGGTAAAGACTTTACTGTAATTTCCTGTCTGTGGTTGTGGTCCTGTACAGAAGAGAAGGCAATGTAATACCTGTGTTCATTCTGCATCATTTGATTGACAGCACAAAGTTCCCAACCACTGATCTCTCCTCCGCCTACGGAAATAAGTCTAATTTATGCAACAGAACACACCAGAAGACTAGGACTACCTATCATATTCTGCAGTATGTTTGTATTTTGAGGCTTATCGATCTATCTTAACTATTTACATAGGTAGACCCTAGTAGACAGTTTGGGCTTGGGGTTCAGAGGTTTATTTTAAAATGAAAAAATTGTGGTCAATATTGCCATTGGCAGTTCCTACGGTCTGTCTTTCTCTAAAATACATTCGCTCCTTCCTCCTTAGGAGTTTAAAATGAATGCACTGGTGTAAGACATATCGTGTAAACTCACTTTAGGAGATGTTTACAGATTCCAATATTTTTGAAGGGCAAAATTTGAACAATTATAAGCAGGCTTCACATATAAAGAAGCCTTGAAGCCACAGGCTAGAATATTGTTGTGTGTTGTCTATCGTTTCTCAGGATTCTCTATCGCAACTGATTTATGTGGTGGCTAACTATGTTAGTAACTTATGCTTTGTGTAACGGCCGTCAAAGGGAGTAGACCAAGGCGCAGCGGGTTGAGTGCTCGTTTTAACGTTTATTTTAATAAACATGAACACGTAACAAAAACAAGAAAGCGAATGACAGCTAAACAGTTTTGCAGGCTAACCCTAGCAGTACAAAAACAACTTCCCACAAATGACAGGTGAAAATCGGGCTACCTAAGTATGACTCCCAATCAGCAACAACGATGTACAGCTGTTCCTGATTGAGAGCCATACCAGGCCAACACAAAGAAATACACAACATAGACAGAGCATAGAAATACAAAACAAAGAACATAACCAAAAACCCTGGAATACTCTAAACAAACACCCCTCTACATAAACACAAATCCCAACAAACCCCGAACCACATAAAACAAACAACCCCCTGCCACGTCCTGACCAAACTACAATAACAAATAACATTTACATTTACATTTAAGTCATTTAGCAGACGCTCTTATCCAGAGCGACTTACAAATTCGTGCATTCACCTTATGATATCCAGTGGAACAACCACTTTACAATAGTGCATCTAAATCTTTTAAGGGGGGGGGGGTTAGAAGGATTACTTTATCCTATCCCAGGTATTCCTTAAAGAGGTGGGGTTTCAGGTGTCTCCGGAAGGTGGTGATTGACTCCGCTGTCCTGGCGTCGTGAGGGAGCTTGTTCCACCATTGGGGTGCCAGAGCAGCGAACAGTTTTGACTGGGCTGAGCGGGAACTGTGCTTCCTCAGAGGTAGGGAGGCGAGCAGGCCAGAGGTGGATGAACGCAGTGCCCTTGTTTGGGTGTAGGGCCTGATCAGAGCCTGAAGGTACGGAGGTGCCGTTCCCCTCACAGCTCCGTAGGCAAGCACCATGGTCTTGTAGCGGATGCGAGCTTCAACTGGAAGCCAGTGGAGAGAGCGGAGGAGCGGGGTGACGTGAGAGAACTTGGGAAGGTTGAACACCAGACGGGCTGCGGCGTTCTGGATGAGTTGTAGGGGTTTAATGGCACAGGCAGGGAGCCCAGCCAACAGCGAGTTGCAGTAGTCCAGACGGGAGATGACAAGTGCCTGGATTAGGACCTGCGTCGCTTCCTGTGTGAGGCAGGGTTGTACTCTGCGAATGTTGTAGAGCATGAACCTACAGGATCGGGTCACCGCCTTGATGTTAGTGGAGAACGACAGGGTGTTGTCCAGGATCACGCCAAGGTTCTTAGCACTCTGGGAGGAGGACACAAGGGAGTTGTCAACCGTGATGGCGAGATCATGGAACGGGCAGTCCTTCCCCGGGAGGAAGAGCAGCTCCGTCTTGCCGAGGTTCAGCTTGAGGTGGTGATCCGTCATCCACACTGATATGTCTGCCAGACATGCAGAGATGCGATTCGCCGCCTGGTTATCAGAAGGCAAATAACCCCTTTACTGGTCAGGACGTGACACTTTGTCTGTGGTTGTGGCCCTAAAACTAATGCAACATAAACATCTCCAAGACAATAATCAGCAGTAGGCCTCAAAGCCTCGTAGTTTCCTGGTGCTGCCAACAGGAGAACGGTACTCGTCTACGGACATGTCACAGAGTGAAAGAGGAAGATGTCATTGCATAACTGCCGGCAGAAGGATACGTACATGTCTAAATGTTTTATGATATATTGAAATATCTTGTAGCTTTTGTGTCAACTCTCGTTACAGGAGATGGAGATGAAGATAACCATCCTGGTACTAATCTTGGGAGTCTCTCTCATGGGTAAGTCTCTGTGTGTTTGTCAGATTAGTGCTTTTCCGTTGTGGGGGCAAGGTTTGCAGCGCCACTATTTGGATAGTCACCTATATACAGTATGGTCTCTAGATGCTCAAACTATCAACTTCAACTCTGTTGACATGACTAGCCTCTCTGTTTGTTTTGCTGTCACCTGTAGCTGCAGCCATCGAATGGAAAGCCACGGTTGGTCAGGAGGGCAGGTTGAGATGGGAACATGGTGTGGAGAATGCTAACAGCATCAGGTGGGAACGCGATAAAAGACAGATTGCCTACTGGGCTGACGGTACCTTCAAGCTGGAACCTGGTTACAATCTGACTAGTGGGGAAAGCTGGACCACCCTGGTAATCAACAATGTCACCAAGGATGATGCTGGGAACTACACCTGTCAGGCAAACATAATATTCGGCCCTCCTGAGGCGACCGGGAGGGTGGCGGGACACCTGCAGGTAGAAGGTGAGGCTGCATGGGCTTTTCCTGCTCTTGACTCATCACTACTCCAGCCCTTTTGATCTTAGTGCACACTTGTTCATTTCTCTTCATGCATTTAAGGGACAGATCGAAATTTACTGGGGGGTTGGGGACACTGGTCCAACTCAAGGTGTCATTATCAAAAATGCACCCCCCTCCCCAATGTTAAAAATATTTTTACAAGACCCTCCAATTGTACTGTAAAATAAATGTAACACCCTCCTCTTAATATAATTAACTCAAAATAATGTTAATGACCACAAATAACAAGAACTGTAGTGACCCTGTCTTTATAAACATTGATATCAGCTTTGCCACTTCAGCATGCTTTTGTGGCACAGTCGATGCCACGCAGGGCTACGGGCCAGAAGGTTGAGGGTTCGACCGACCACCACAGAGGAGCTCACTCTCCCTGCCTGTTTCATTACTTCACAATCAGAGCCGGTTGTAGACAATGATCAGCAAGGAGGGAATCAGATTTTTAACATTTTGATCCAATATTTATAATTATAGAAAATATATGCAACAAATTGTCCACCTACAGGTTTCTGTGCCAATGCACCATACAACCAATAAACAAAACGTACCGACTTCGGGAACTTCCATATCATGGTTTGCGTTTTCAACATCACAATAAATAGACTACGTCAATCTCGACAAACAGAAAACACATCACTGCCTCCAGAGTGGCGCAGCAGTTTAAGGCACTGCATCGCAGTGCTTGAGGTGTCACTACAGACCCGGATTTGATCCCAGGCTGTCACAACCGGCTGTGACTGGGAGTCCCATAAGGCGGCGCACAATTGGCACAGCGTCATCCGGGTTGGAGGAGCGTTTGGCTGAGGGGCTTTACTTAGCTCATCACACTCTAGTGACTCCTTTTGGCGGGACGGGCGCTTGCAGGCTGACTTCAGTCGTCAGTTGAACGGTGTTTCCTCGAACACATTGGTGCATCTGGCTTCCGAGTTAAGCGGACGGGTATTAAGGAGCACAGTTTGGCGAGTCATGTTTCGAAGGACGCATGACTCGACCATCGCCTCTCATGAGCCTGTTGAGGAGTTGTAGCGATGAGACAAGATCGTAATTGGATCGCAATTGGATATCACGAAATTGAAGAAAAATGGGTGAAAAATACACAAAAAAATATATAATAAATAAATAAAAAGAAAACATCACTCCCTACCTTGTAGGCTTACCCAGTGTTGAAGACTTGCCTTAACAATCTCCGAATGTCATTAAACTTTTTGGTGTTTTGTAACAGATGTCTCTTTCCATTCATCAAATTGCTGCTGCACAGTTTGGATTTATTGATTGATTGATTGAATTTTTTTGTCAGTAAGAAAAATACATGTATACACAAATAATGTTCAAAGTGACTGGGATTGCACAATAAAGTTGAGGACTGCCCACAGGAGAACGGTACTCGTCTACGGACATGTCACAGAGTGAAAGAGGAAGATGTCATTGCATAACTGCCGGCAGAAGGATACTTGCATGTCTAAATGTTTTATGATATATTGAAATATCTTGTAGCTTTTGTGTCGACTCTTGTCACAGGAGATGGAGATGAAGATAACCATCCTGGTACTAATCTCGGGAGTCTCTCTCACGGGTAAGTCTGTGTGTTTGTCAGATTAGTGCTTTTCCGTTGTGGGGGCAAGGTTTGCAGCTCCACTATTTGGATAGTCACCTATATACAGTATGGTCTCTAGATGCTCAAACTATCAACTTCAACTCTGTTGATATGCAGTAACTTGCCTCTCTGCTTGCTGTCATGGTGAAGCACCTGTAGCTGCAGCCATCTAATGGAAAGCCATGTCATTGCATATCTGCCGTTCATTCAGCTTCATTTGATTGACAGAACACAGTTGCCAACCACTGATCTCTCCTCTTACGGAAATACATTGAATTTATGCGACAGAACCGACCAGAAGACTAGGACTACCTATCATACTTTACAGGTTGTATTTTGAGGCTTATCTGTCTATTTTAACTATTTACATAGGTAGACCCTAGTAGACAGTTTGGGCTTGGGGTTCAGAGGTTTATTTTAAAATGAAAATATTGGGGTTAATATTGCCGTTGACAGTTCCTACGGTCTGTCTTTCTCTAAAATACACTCGCTCCTTCCTCCTTATGAGTTTAAAATGAATGCACTGGTGTAAGACAAATCATGTAAACTCACTTTAGGAGATATTTACAGATTCCAATATTTTTAAAGGGTGAAAGTTGAACGATTATAAGCAGGCTTCACATGCTGTATATAGAAGCCTTGAAGCCACAGGCTAGAATATTGTTGTTTGTTGTCTGTATGGTGGTTATCTCTTCTCAGGATTCTCTACCGCAACTGATTTATGTGGTGGCTAACTACGTTAGTAACTTATGCTTTGTCTGTGGTTGTGGCCCTAAAACTAATCTCCAAGACAATAATCAGCAGTAGGCCTCAAAGCCTCGTAGTTTCCTGGTGCTTCCAACAGGAGAACGGTACACGTCTACGGACATGTCACAGAGTGAAAGAGGAAGATGTCATTGCATAACTGCCGGCAGTAGGATACCTACAGTGAGGGAAAAAGTATTTGATCCCCTGCTGATTTTGTACGTTTAGCCACTGACAAAGAAAGGATCAGTCTATAATTTTAATGGTAGGTTTATTTGAACAGTGAGAGACAGAATAACAACAAAAAAATCCAGAAAAACGCATGTCAAAAATGTTAGAAATTGATTTGCATTTTAATGAGGGAAATACGTATTTGACCCCCTCTCAATCAGAAAGATTTCTGACTCCCAGGTGTCTTTTATACAGGTAACGAGCTGAGATTAGGAGCACACTCTTAAAGGGAGTGCTCCTAATCTCAGTTTGTTACCTGAATAAAAGACACCTGTCCACAGAAGCAATCAATTAATCAGATTCCAAACTCTCCACCATGGCCAAGACCAAAGAGCTCTCCAAGGATGTCAGGGACAAGATTGTAGACCTACACAAGGCTGGAATGTGCTACAAGACCATCGCCAAGCAGCTTGGTGAGAAGGTGACAACAGTTGGTGCGATTATTCGCAAATGGAAGAAACACAAAAGAACTGTCAGTCTCCCTCGGCCTGGGGCTCCATGCAATATCTCACCTCGTGGAGTTGCAATGATCATGAGAACGGTGAGGAATCAGCCCGGAACTATACGGCAGGATCTTGTCAATGATCTCAAGGCAGCTGGGACCATAGTCACCAAGAAAACAATTGGTAACACACTACGCCGTCAAGGACTGAAATCCTGCAGCGCCCGCAAGGTCCCCCTGCTCAAGAAAGCACATATACATGCCCGTCTGAAGTTTGCCAATGAACATCTGAATGATTCAGAGGACAACTGGGTGAAAGTGTTGTGGTCAGATGAGACCAAAATGGAGCTCTTTGGCATCAACTCAACTCGCCGTGTTTGGAGGAGGAGGAATGCTGCCTATGACCCCAAGAACACCATCCCCACCGTCAAACATGGAGGTGGAAACATTATGCTTTGGGGGTGTTTTTCTGCTAAGGGGACAGGACAACTTCACCGCATCAAAGGGACGATGGATGGGGCCATGTACCGTCAATCTTGGGTGAAAACCTCCTTCCCTCAGCCAGGGCATTGAAAATTGGTCGTAGATGGGTATTCCAGCATGACAATGACCCAAAACACATGGCCAAGGCAACAAAGGAGTGGCTCAAGAAGAAGCACATTAAGGTCCTGGAGTGGCCTAGCCAGTCTCCAGACCTTAATCCCATAGAAAATCTGTGGAGGGAGCTGAAGGTTCGAGTTGCCAAACGTCAGCCTCGAAACCTTAATGACTTGGAGAAGATCTGCAAAGAGGAGTGGGACAAAATCCCTCCTGAGATGTGTGCAAACCTGGTGGCCAACATCAAGAAACGTCTGACCTCTGTGATTGCCAACAAGGGTTTTGCCACCAAGTACTAAGCCATGTTTTGCAGAGGGGTCAAATACTTATTTCCCTCATTAAAATGCAAATCAATTTATAACATTTTTGACATGCGTTTTTCAGGTGTTTTTTTGTTGTTATTCTGTCTCTCACTGTTCAAATAAACCTACCATTAAAATTATAGACTGATAATTTCTTTGTCAGTGGTAAAACGTACAAAATCAGCAGGGGATCAAATACTTTTTTCCCTCACTGTACGTCTATATGTTTTATGATATATTGAAATATCTTGTAGCTTTTGTGTTGACTCTCGTCACAGGAGATGGAGATGAAGATAACCATCCTGGTACTAATCTTGGGAGTCTCTCTCATGGGTAAGTCTCTGTGTGTTTGTCAGATTAGTGGTTTTCCGTTGTGGGGCAAGGTTTGCAGCGCCACTATTTGGATAGTCACCTATATACAGTATGGTCTCTAGATGCTCAAACTATCAACTTCAACTCTGTTGACATGACTAGCCTCTCTGTTTGTTTTGCTGTCACCTGTAGCTGCAGCCATCGAATGGAAAGCCACGGTTGGTCAGGAGGGCAGGTTGAGATGGGAACATGGTGTGGAGAATGCTAACAGCATCAGGTGGGAACGCGATAAAAGACAGATTGCCTACTGGGCTGACGGTACCTTCAAGCTGGAACCTGGTTACAATCTGACTAGTGGGGAAAGCTGGACCACCCTGGTAATCAACAATGTCACCAAGGATGATGCTGGGAACTACACCTGTCAGGCAAACATAATATTCGGCCCTCCTGAGGCGACCGGGAGGGTGGCGGGACACCTGCAGGTAGAAGGTGAGGCTGCATGGGCTTTTCCTGCTCTTGACTCATCACTACTCCAGCCCTTTTGATCTTAGTGCACACTTGTTCATTTCTCTTCATGCATTTAAGGGACAGATCGAAATTTACTGGGTTAAGTTGGGGACACTGGTCCAACTCAAGGTGTCATTATAAAAAATGCACCCCCCTCCCCAATGTTAAAAATATTTTTACAAGACCCTCCAATTGTACTGTAAAATAAATGTAACACCCTCCTCTTAATAGAATTAACTCAAAATAATGTTAATGACCACAAATAACAAGAACTGTAGTGACCCTGTCTTTATAAACATTGATATCAGCTTTGCCACTTCAGCATGCTTTTGTGGCACAGTCGATGCCACGCAGGGCTACGGGCCAGAAGGTTGAGGGTTCGACCGACCACCACAGAGGAGCTCACTCTCCCTGCCTGTTTCATTACTTCACAATCAGAGCCGGTTGTAGACAATGATCAGCAAGGAGGGAATCAGATTTTCAACATATTGATGTCATATTTATAATTATATAAAATACATGCAACTAATTCTCCACCAAAAGGTTTCTGTGCCGATGCACCCCACAACCAATAAACAAAACGTACCAACTTCGGGCACTTCCATATCATGTTTTGCGTTTTCAACATCACAATAAATAGACCATGTCAATCTTGACAAACAGAAAACACATCACTCCCTACCTTGTAGTCTTACCCAGTATCGAAGTTTAACAATCTCCTTAAACATTTTGGTGTTTTGTAACAGATGTCTCTTTCCATTCATCAAATTGCTGCTGCACAGTTTGGATTTATTGATTGTTTGATATTATTTGTCAGTAAAACAAAATAGATCATTTTAAAGTGACTGGAATTCCACAATAAAGTCAGGGACTTACTTCCATTGTGGTCCCTACATTTGCTGCAGCGTATGCTACAGTAATATAAGGACTACGCATCTTCATCTGGCTTTCAGGGGTCATCTTTCTTTACCGTAAAGATCATTTTTTACAATTTCAGCTTCAGTTTTAAAACAGCGTGTCACTTGATATTGTTGCTTTAAATCAGTGCGAACGTCAGCATTCTGTTAGTCTTTCTCTCTCCATCAATCCCATTCAAATTGCATCCAAAATAGATCAATTTGTTCAAAATTGATATACAGTACCAGTCAAAAGTTTGGACACAACTACTCATTCAAGGGTTTTTCTTTCTTTTTACTATTTTCTATCTTTTTGAATAATAGTGATGACATCAAAACTATAAAATAACACATATGGAATCATGTAGTAACCAAAACGTGTGAAACAAATTAAAATATATTTTTTGGAGCTTTACACACTTGGCATTCTCTCAACCAGCTTCACCTGTCTTGAAGGAGTTCCCACATATGCTGAGCACTTGTTAGCTGCTTTTCCTTCATTCTGCTGTCCAACTCATCCCAAACCATTTCAATTGGGTTGAGGTCTGGTGATTTTGGAGGCCAGGTCATCTGATGCAGCACTCCATCACTCTCCTTCTTGTTAAAATAGTACTTACACAGCCTGGAGGTGTGTTGGGTCATTGTCCTGTTGAAAAACAAATGATAGTCCCACTAAGCGCAAACCAGATGGGATGGCGTATTGCTGCAGAATGCTATGGTAACCATGCTGGTTAATTGTGCCTTGAATTCTAAATAAATCACAGACATTGTCACCAGCAAAGCACCATCACACCACCTCCTCCATGCATCACGGTGGGAACCACACATGCGGAGATCTTCCGTTCACCTACTCTGCGTCTAGCAAAGAGACGGCGGTTGGCACTAAAAATCTCAAATTTGGACTCATCTTACCAAAGGACAGATTTCCAGCGGTCTAATGTCCATTGCTCGTGTTTCTTGGCCCAAGCAAGTCTCTTTTCCTTATTGATGTCCTTTAGTAGTGGTTTCCTTGAAGCAATTCAACCATGAAGGCCTGATTCACACAGTGTCCTTTGAACAGATGATGTTGAGATGTGTCTGTTACTTGAACTTTGTGTAGCATTTGTTTGGGCTGCAATCTGAGGCTGGTAACTCTAATGAACGTATCCTCTGCAGCAGAGGTAACTCTGGGTCTTCTCTTCCTGTGACGGTCCTCATGAGAGCCAGTTTCATCATAGCGCCTGATGGTTTTTGCGAATGCACTTGAAGAAACGTTCAAAGTTCTTGAAATGTTCCATATTAACTGACATTCATGTCTGAAAGTAATGATGGACTGTTGTTTCTCTTTGCTTATTTGAGCTGTTCTTGCCATAATATGGACTTGGTCTTTTACCAAATAGGGCTATCTTCTGTATACCAACCCTACCTTGTCACAACACAACTGGCTCAAATGCATTAGAAGGAAAGAAATTCGACAAATTAACTTTTAAGAAGGCACACCTGTTTATTGAAATGCATTCCAGGTGACTACCTCATGAAGCTGGTTCAGAGAATGCCAAGAGTATGCAAAGCTGTCATCAAGGCAAAGTGTGACCACTTTGAAGAATCTGAAATACACTGTTTTGGTTACGATATGAATACACATGTGTTATTTCAAAGTTTTGTCTTAACTATTATTCTACAATGTAAAAAATAGTAAAAATAAAGAAAAACCTTTGAATGAGTAGGTGTCCAAACTTTTGACTGGTACTGTATACAGTTGAAGTCGGAAGTTTACATACACCTTAGCCTGTAACGGGTGTCGTAATGATTGGACCAAGGTGCAGCGGGAACGTGTATACTCATCTTCTTTAATTGGTAAAAAGAAGGAAAGGAAAAACACGTATACAAACACAACGACCGCCATTAACAGTCCTGTCATGTGCTGTGCTCAGACACTAAACAAGGGGACAACTACCCACAAATCCCATGACAAAAACACCCCTCTTAAATAAGACCTTCAATTAGAAGCAATGAAGAGCAGCTGCTTCCAATTGAAGGTCAACCCCATCAACTAAACAGAAATAGAAAGACTAAACTAGAACATAGAAATATACTAACATAGAACATAAACCAAAACCCCGGAACACTCTAAACAAACACCCCTCTACATAAACACAGCCCAACAAACCCCGAACCACTTAAAACAAACACCCCCTGCCACGTCCTGACCAAACTACAATAACAAATAACCCCTTTACTTGTCAGAACGTGACATAGCCAAATACATTTAAACACAATTCCTGACATTTAATCCAAGTACAAATTCCCTGTCTTAGGTCAGTTAGGATCACCACTTTATTTTAAGAATGTGTTATGTCAGAATAATAGTAGAGAGAATGCTTTATTTCAGCTTTTATTTCTTTCATCACATTCCCAGTGGGTCAGAAGTTTGCATACACTCAATTAGTATTTGGTAGCATTGCCTTTAAATTGTTTAACTTGAATCAACCGTTTCAGGTAACCTTCCAAAAGCTTCCCACAATAAGTTGGGTGAATTTTGGCCCATTCCTCCTGACAGAGCTGGTGTAACTGAGTCAGGTTTGTAGGCCTCCTTACTTGCACACGCTTTTTCAGTTCTGCCCACAAATGTTCTATAGCATTGAGGTCAGGGCTGTGATGGCCACTCCAATACCTTGACTTTGTTGTCCTCAAGCCATTTTGCCACAACTTTGGAAGAATGCTTGGGGTCATTGTCCATTTGGAAGACCCATTTGCAACCAAGCTTTAACTTCCTGACAGATGTCTTGAGATGTTGCTTCAATATATCCACATCCTTTTCTTTCCTCATGATGCCATCTATTTTGTGAAGTGCACCAGCCCCTCCTGCAGCAAAGCACCCCCACAACATGATGCTGCCACCCCCGTGCTTCATGGTTGGGATGGTGTTCTTCAGCTTGCAAGCCTCCCCCTTTTTCCTCCAAACATAACAATGGTCATTATGGCCAAACATCAGACCAGAGGACATTTCTCCAAAAAGTAAGATCTTTGTCCCCATGTGTAGTTGCAAACCGTAATCTGTCTTTTTTTATGGCGGTTTTGAAGCAGTGGTTTCTTCCTTGCTGAGCGACCTTTCAGGTTATGTCGATATAGGACTCGTTTTACTGTGGATATAGATACTTTTGTATCTGTTTCCTCCAGCATCTTCACAAGGTCCTTTGCTCTTGTTCTGGGATTGATTTGCACTTTTCGCACCAAAGTACGTTCATCTCTAGGAGACAGAACGCGTCTCCTTCCTGAGTGGTATGACGGCTGCGTGGTCCCATGGTGTTTATACTTGCGTACTATTGTTTGTACAGATGAACGTGGTACCTTCAGGCGTTTGGAAATTGCTCCCAAGGATGAACCAGACTTGTGGAGGTCTACAATTTGTTTTCTGAGGTCTTGGCTGATTTTTTTTTTCCCCCCATGATGTCAAGCAAACATGAACTGAGTTTGAAGGTAGGCCTTGAAATACATCCACAGGTACACCTCCAATTGACTCAAATGATGTCAATTAGCCTATCAGAAGCTTCTAAAGCCATGACATCATTTTCTGGAATTGTCCAAGCTGTTTAAAGGCACAGTCAACTTAGTGTATGTAAACTTCTGACCCACTGGAATTGTGATACAGTGAGTTATAAGAGAAATAATCTGTCTGTAAACAATTGTTGAAAAAATTACTTGTGTCATGTACACAGTAGATGTCTTAACTGACTTGCTAAAAATACAGTTTGTTAACAAGAAATGTGTGGAGTGGTTGAAAAATTAGTTTTAATGACTCAGACCTAAGTGTATGTAATATTCCGACTTCAACTGTATATATGTACTAGCCTACCTCTTTCATGTAATAATTCCAGGAATAAATTCAATGCAGTTATTAGCCTTATATTTACACTACCAAAAGTTTACACAAGAACAAAAGTTTGTGGACAACTGCTTGTCGAACATCTAATTCCAAAATAATGGGTGATTCATATGGAGTTGGTCCCCCCTTTGCTGCTTTAACAGCCTCCACTCTTCTGGGAAGGCTTTCCACTAGATGTTGGAACATTGCTGCGGGGACTTGCTTCCATTCAGCCACAAGAGCATTAGTGAGGCCAGGCACTGATGTTGAGCGATCAGGCCTGGGTCGCAGTCGGCATTCCAATTCATCCCAAAGGTGTTCGATGGGGTTGAGGTCAGGGCTCTGTGCAGGCCAGTCAAGTTCTTCCAAACCATTTCTGTATGGACTTCGCTTTGTGCACGGGGTAATTGTCATGCTGAAGCAGAAAGGGCCTTCCCCAAATGGTTACCACAAAGTTGGAAGCACAGAATTATCTAGAATGTAATTGTATGCTGTAGCGTTAAGATTTTCCTTCACTGGAACTAAGTGGCCTAGCACGAACCATGAAAAACAGCCCCAGACCATTATTCCTCCTCCACCAAACTTTATAGTTGGCAATATGCATTGGGACAGGTAGCATTCTCCTGGCATCCGCCAAACCCAGATTGGTCTGTCGGACTGCCAGATGGTGAAGTGTGATTCATCACTCCAGAGAACGCGTTTCCACTGCTCCAGAGTCCAATGGTTGGCGAGCTTTACACCACTCCAGCCGATGGAAACCCATTTCATGAAGCTCCCGACAAACAGTTATTGTGCTGACTTTGCTTAAAAAACGCTCCTTAGCTATCTCAGGAAAAACTAGACTAGAATAGCTTGCTGGAATTTTTTTTTTGGCATTTCTTATACTAATTGACTATTGGAAGAGGGATGCTAACTCTTGTTTGCTGAATGTTACATACAGAAGCCAATAGAACTCACAGCCACGGGCCGGGGAGTTTGAAAGAATAGAGAACGTGGGATGGCGGTAGGCTGTAGCAATTATTTGTTCAGACCTGTAATCATTCAATCTTAGTAAAGAGAAAATATTTCCGTCTGCATCTTATTCTAGTCCTTTTTATTCAAGTATGTCATTACAATGATGAAGATAAGGAAAACAAAACGTATTCCATGTAACTGTTGAAAGCGAGTAAGGAATGAAGAAACAATAGAGAAAGAGGAGGCAGGTTTTATGTTTTTCTTTCGTACGTAATGTGCGGTAGCCTATATCATAGTCTGCTATGTATTGGATAAGGGCACAATCATTTGGTCTTTTGGGGGCTTGAATTTTTATGCTGGTCAAGGCTCTAATCAAATCCAGACATTTTTATTCTTTATATACTTTAGAATGACACTTCCGGTTTGGCAGGAAATACCAGTGATTATTCTCGAGATGGAACATTTGTAAAATACCAGGAAAATATTCAACTGTAGTCTGTAGCTTATTCTTTAGATGTTTGGCTGGTGAACCGTTATGTGTATTCAGATCCGACCCGGCCTCAGCCAGTGCCATCAATAAACGAGGGATATTGACAAAATGAGCCACATTTACTTGTCCTTAAAAATAGCTTAACAAATTACAAAACGCTATTCTTTGTGTTTCGATGTGTAGCATATGCAAACACTTTATAGCCTATCTTTTTATTGGTTTTTAGGCTACTTTCCTAAAACAATAATTGTCCACCTCATGGTTCAACTGTCGTAGATTTGAGCACTAAATGCATCAGGGGGCATTGCATGCATAGGCCTATAGGCTTAGGTGTCCACTGTATGATAATAATATTTAAAAAAAATATTTATATATATATATACTGCTCAAAAAAATAAAGGGAACACTTAACCAACACATCCTAGATCTGAATGAAATAAATAATCTTATTAAATACTTTCTTCTTTACATAGTTGAATGTGCTGACAACAAAATCACACAAAAATAATCAATGGAAATCCAATTTATCAACCCATGGAGGTCTGGATTTGGAGTCACACTCAAAATTAAAGTGGAAAACCACACTACAGGCTGATCCAACTTTGATGTAATGTCCTTAAAACAAGTCAAAATGAGGCTCAGTAGTGTGTGTGGCCTCCACGTGCCTGTATGACCTCCCTACAACGCCTGAGCATGCTCCTGATGAGGTGGCGGATGGTCTCCTGAGGGATCTCCTCCCAGACCTGGACTAAAGCATCTGCCAACTCCTGGACAGTCTGTGGTGCAACGTGGCGTTGGTGGATGGAGCGAGACATGATGTCCCAGATGTGCTCAATTGGATTCAGGTCTGGGGAACGGGCGGGCCAGTCCATAGCATCAATGCCTTCGTCTTGCAGGAACTGCTGACACACTCCAGCCACATGAGGTCTAGCATTGTCTTGCATTAGGAGGAACCCAGGGCCAACCGCACCAGCATATGGTCTCACAAGGGGTCTGAGGATCTCATCTCGGTACCTAATGGCAGTCAGGCTACCTCTGGCGAGCACATGGAGGGCTGTGCGGCCCCCCAAAGAAATGCCACCCCACACCATGACTGACCCACCGCCAAACCGGTCATGCTGGAGGATGTTGCAGGCAGCAGAACGTTCTCCACGGCGTCTCCAGACTCTGTCACGTCTATTACGTGCTCAGTGTGAACCTGCTTTTATCTTTGAAGAGCACAGGGCGCCAGTGGCGAATTTGCCAATCTTGGTGTTCTCTGGCAAATGCCAAACGTCCTGCACGATGTTGGGCTGTAAGCACAACCCCCACCTGTGGACGTCGGGCCCTCATACCACCCTCATGGAGTCCGTTTGAGCAGACACATGCACATTTGTGGCCTGCTGGAGGTCATTTTGCAGGGCTCTGGCAGTGCTTCTCCTGCTCCTCCTTGCACAAAGGCGGAGGTAGCGGTCCTGCTGCTGGGTTGTTGCCCTCCTACGGCCTCCTCCACGTCTCCTGATGTACTGGCCTGTCTCCTGGTAGCGCCTCCATGCTCTGGACACTACGCTGACAGACACAGCAAACCTTCTTGCCACAGCTCGCATTGATGTGCCATCCTGGATGAGCTGCACTACCTGAGCCACTTGTGTGGGTTGTAGACTCCGTCTCATGCTACCACTAGAGTGAAAGCACCGGCAGCATTCAAAAGTGACCAAAACATCAGCCAGGAAGCATAAGAACTGAGAAGTGGTCTGTGGCCCCCACCTGCAGAACCACTCCTTTATTGGGGGTGTCTTGCTAATTGCCTATAATTTCCACCTGTTGTCTATTCCATTTGCACAACAGCATGTGAAATTTATTGTCAATCAGTGTTGCTTCCTAAGTGGACAGTTTGATTTCACAGAAGTGTGATTGACTTGGAGTTACATTGTGTTGTTTAAGTGTTCCCTTTATTTTTTTGAGCAGTGTATATAATCTATATAAAAGAAGAGAAGCTTAGACCTAGCCCCAGAGAGATAAAGAGAGATGAAGATATGCTGGCGGAATGCAATGATACCTACATGCATTTCTTTATGTCAGATGGCTACTGTGTATGCTATACAGATATAGACTTACAGAAGGAGGCTAATTCGTACATTTTCGATGATCATATTTGTTATAAAGATAAGCATTAAATTGTTAGATTATAGGAGTACCTCTGGTAGGCCTGAAACATTCCTCACCTCAAGTTCAACTGTCTGAGTCAGTTGGAGTACCGGTGCGCACTGCCTTCATATCATAGGCTTGCAGTAGCTAAAGCTTAATAACAGCTACACCAAACCTTCACAAAAGTTTCAAAACTTTATTAGGGTAATACCAAAAGTAAGTCAAGCCATTGCTTATAGGAAAATGATGAGCAGGCTATTATATTCCGGCAAACACAGCATTTCAGAAACAGAATGAAACAAAACACATGCGAACTGGTTTAAACCTTCACAAAAACTTTGAACAGGCTACAACGGCAATTACCAACAAAGGAGAGTGCCTACCATACCCAACAAATAACATAAAAAATGTATTTATTTTACAACAGACCTACTTATCTTAAACTAAATATGGAGCACACAATTAAAAAGTCAGATCTGATTTAATTTAGCCATGTCTCGACAGAATTAAACAAAATAGGTGTTGCATATTTAAAGAACTGGTTTCGATTCATAAATAAGCTTACAATAATAACAATTATATACAATAATGATAAAACAAATTATTATAAATACATTTAAGTTTCAAAATTGCATCCTACCTGAATAGGAAGTTGCACAGGAGCCTGCACTTGGCCGGCCAACTGTCACTGTGAATGGTGGATAGAGGGCAGGATAGACCATTAGACTGGTAGACTACAACACAACCCACCCCAAAGCAAAAAAATACATTTGACAACCCTCCCCTATTTTGGACCACCCCTCCCCCCAGTATACTGCAATCTGTCCCTAAAAAGAAAGGACTTTTTGTAATTCATTGGGAGGAATGTCCAAGTGCAGTCTGGGAAAAATTGTGAGAATTATCAAATATTTAGCTAATTAAATAATCTGGTAGATTACAAAAATTGGTACACTGAAATAAGATGTTATATTAACTACTGGTAAGTCATTACCTAACTAAACTGAGTGTACAAAACATTAAGAACACCTTCCTACCCTTTTGCCCTCAGAACAGCCTCAATTTGTTGGGCATGGATTCTACAAGGTTTCGAAAGCGTTCCATAGGGATGCTGGCTCTTGTTGATTCCAATACTTCCCACAGTTGTGTCAAGTTGTCTGGATGTCCTTTGGGTGGTGGACCATTCTTGATACACACAGGAAACTGTTGCGCGTGAAATACCCAGCAGTATTGCAGTTCTTGACACAAACCGGTGCGCCTGACACCTACTTCTAAACCTCGATCAAAGGCAATTAAATGTTTTGTCTAGCCCATTCACCTTCTGAATTGCACACATACACAATCTATGTCAATTGTGTCATGGGTTAAAAATCCTTCTTTAACCTGGCTCCTCCCCTTCATCTACACCGATTTAACAAATTACATACAATAAGGGAGCATAGATTTCACCTTGTCAGTCTATGTCATGGAAAGAGCAGGTGTTCTTAATGTTTTGTAGTATAATTGAATTGACATGATCTTAGAATTACATATTTCTAATGCCATACTGATTTAAATGTTATACACATGTTTTAGATATTTCCAATCATTTTTGTTTTAGATGCACGACTACCTGACTCAGGCAGCACAGTTCATGGTTCTCTCTTCACTGGTAAGAATCACTCTCTATTATCTTTCTCTTGTATTATCATTATGACTCAGATTATGTTGTTTATATACAGCTAAACTACATATACTGTAGGTTGCGAGATGATGCCACAGAAAACTATATTCTAAAGATTATGATAATATATGCAGTACTATATTTTTTACTATTTTCTACATTGTAGAATAATAGTGAAGACATCAAAACTATGAAATAACACATATGGAATCATGTAGCAACCAAAAAGATGTTAAACAAATCTAAATATATTTTATTTTTGAGATTCTTCAAAGTAGGGACCTTTTGCCTTGGGCTCCCGAGTGGCGCAGCGGTCTAAGGCACTGCATCTCAGTGCTAGAGGCATCATTACAGACCGTGGTTCGATTCCAGGCTTTATCACAACCTGCTGTGATCGGGAGTCCCATAGAGCGGCGCGCAATTGGCCCAGTGCTGTCTGTGTTAGGGTTTGTCCGGGGTAGGCCGTCATTGTAAATACGAATTTGTTCTTAACTGACTTGCCTAGTTAAATAAAAAATGCCAGCTTTGCACGCTCTTGGCATTCTCTCAACCAGCTTAATGAGGTAGTCACCTGGAATACATTTCAATTAACAGGTGTGCCTTGTTAAAAGTTCATTTGTGGAATTTCTTTCCTTCTTAATGCGTTTGAGCCAATCAGTTGCGTTGTGACAAGGTAGGAGTGGTATACAGAAAATAGCTCTATTTGGTAAAAGACCAAGTCCATATTATAGCAAGAACAGCTCAAATAAGCAAAGAGAAACGATAGTCCATAATTACTTTAAGACGTGAAGATTAGTTAATTTCGGAAAATTTCAGGAACTTTGAAAGTTTCATCAAGTTCAGTCGCAAAACCATCAAGAGCTATGAAGAAACTGGTTCTCATGAGGACCGCCACAGGAAGAGAAGACCCAAACTCTGCTGCAGAGGATAAGTTCATTAGAGTTAACTGCCTCAGAAATTGCAGCCCAAATAAATGCTTCACAGAGTTCAAGTAACAGACACATCTCAGCATCAAAAGGAGACTGCATGAATCAAGTCTTCATTGTCAAATTACTGCAAAAAAAACACTACTCAAGGACACCAATAAGAAGAAGAGACTTACTTAGGCCAAGAAACACAAGCAATGGACAATAGACTGGTGTAAATTTGTCCTTTGGTCTGATGAGTCCAAATTTTAGATTTTTTGTTCCAACTGCCGTGTCTTTGTGATCTCTGCATGTGTGGTTATCACCGTGAAGAATGTAGGAGGAGGTGTGATTGTGAGGGGGTGCTTTGCTGTTGACACTGTCTGTGATTTATTTAGAATTCAAGGCACACTTAACCAGTATGGCTACCACAGCATTCTGCAGCGATACGCCATCCCATTTGGTTTGCGCTTAGTGGGACTATAATTTATTTTTCAACAGGACAATGACCCAACACACCTCCAGGTTGTGTAAGGGCTATTTGACCAAGAAGGAGAGTGATGGAGTGGTACATCAGATGACCTGGCCTCCACAATCACCCAACCTCAAACCAATTGAGATGGTTTGGGATGAGTTGGACCGCAGAGTGAAGGAAAAGCAGCCAACAAATGCTCAGCATATGTGGGAACTCCTTCAAGACAGGTGAAGCTGAAAGAATGCAATGAGATAATGCCAAGCTTGTGCAACGCTATCATCAAGGCAAAGGGTCGCTACTTTGAAGAATCTAAAATCTAAAATATATTTTGTTTTCTTAAACACTCTTTTGGTTACTACATAATTCACTATTATTTTACAATGTAAAAAATAGTACAAATAAAGAAAATCCCTTGAATGAGTAGGTGTGTCCAAACTTTTGACTGGTACTGTAGCTAAAACAAAATAATTGTAAAATGAACAAAAATATAACTGCAACATGCAACAATTTCAAATATTTGACTGAGTTACAATTTATATAAGGAAGTCAGTCAATTTAAATTAATTAATTAGTCCCTAATCTATGGATTTCACATGACTGGGAATACAGATATGCATCTGTTAGTCACAGATACCTTAAAAAAAGTAGGGACGTGGATCAGAAAACCAGTCAGTATATGCATGAGACCACCATTTGCCTCATGCAGTGCGACACATCTCCTTTGCATAGAGTTAATCAGGCTGTTGGTTGTGGCCCGTGGAATGTTGTCCCACTCCTCTTCAGTGGCTGTGTGAAGTTGCTGGATACTTGCAGGAACTGGAGCACGCTGTCACCTGGGCTGGCGTGGTTATATGTGGTCTGTGAGGCCAGTTGGAAGTACTGCCAAATGATCTAAAACGATGTTGGAGGCCGCTTATGGTAGAGAAATTAACATTAAATTCTGGCAACAGCTCTGGTGGACATTCCTGCAGTCAGCATGCCAATTGCACGCTCCCTCAACTTGAGACATCTGTGGCATTGTGCTGTGTGACAAAACTGCAGATTTTAGAGTGGCCTTTTATTGTCCCCAGCACAAGGTGCACCTGTGTAATGATCATGCTGTTTAATCAGCTTCTTGATATGCCATACCTGTCAGGTGGATGGATTATCTTGGCAAATGAGAAGTGCTCACTAACAGGGATGTAAACAAATTTGTGCACAAAATTTGAGAGAAATAAGCTTGTATGAAACATTTATGGATTGTTTAATTTCAGCTGATGAAACATGTGGCCAACACTTTGCATGTTGCATAGCGTTTATATTTTTGTTCAGTGTATTTATCACTCTGTTTCTCCTTTTACTCACAGGTCTTTTGATGGGAGGCGGAGCCCTGCTATTGGTCACTCTGCTGCAGCCATGAAAGAATGGTCTAATCAAATCAAATTGTATTTGTCACATGTACAACAGGTGTAGGCCTTACAGTGAGGTGCTTGCTTACAAGCCCTTAACCAACAATGCAGTTTTAAGAAAAATAAGTGTTGAGAAAAAATTGATAAGTAAAAAATAAGAAATAAAAGTAACAAATAATTAAAGAGCAGCAGTAAAATAACAAGAAAGAACAGTCTATGACTCGGGTGGCTGGAGTCTTTGACAATTTTAGGGCCTTCCTCTGACACCGCCTGGTATAGAGGTCCTGGATGGCAGGAAGCTTGGCTCCAGTGATGTACTGGGCCGTACGCATGACACTCTGTAGTGCCTTGCGGTTGGAGGCCGAGCAGTTGCCATACCAGGCAGTGATGCAACCAGTTAGGATGCTTCCGATGGTGCAGCTGTAGAACTTTTTGAGGATCTGAGGACCCATGCCAAATCTTTCAGTCTGCTGAGGGGGAATAGGTTTTGTCGTGCCCTTTTCACGACTGTCTTGGTGTGTTTGGACCATGATAGATTGTTGGTGATGTGGACATCAAGGAACTTGAAGCTCTCAACCTGCTCCACTACAGCTCCGTCGATGAGAATGGGGGTGTGCTCGGTTCTTCTTTTCCTGGTGACCACTATCATGTTCTTTGTCTTGATCATGTTAAAGGAGAGGTTGTTGTCCTGGCACCAGGGCTCCCGAGTGACGCAGTGGTTTAAGGCACTGTATCTCAGTGCTATAGCTGTCACTACAGACACCCTGGTTCAATTCCAGACTGTATCACAACCAGCCGTGATTGGGAGTCCCAAAGGGCGGTGCACAATTGGCCCAGCGTCGTCCGGGTTTGGCCGGTGTAGGCCATTATTGTAAATAATAATTTTTTCTTAACTGACTTGCCTAGTTAAATAAAATGTTACACACCACACGGCCAGGTCTCTGACCTCCTCCCTATAGGCTGTATGTTATGTCTGCTGTGCTTAAACATTCCAGAGGAATACTTTTTTTCTTGTCTTTTATATAATATTAATTTATCAATAAATTACTTCTCCTTTTTCCAGTTGGCTTGGTTTATGTTTGTTTTTGCGTAATTTGTGGGTTAAATGTTCCAGTGTTGAATGACATTTTACATTTACATTTTAGTCATTTAGCAGAAGCTCTTTCAGCTTTGGCGCTATTTTACTCAAGTTAGGGTGTTAACCATGTCCAATCATCATCTCCATGTACATGTTTCAAAAGCCAATCATGTATAGCTTCTCATTCTTTGGAAGAAGGACACAGCCAATAGCGTCACACCCCTCCATCTTTCGAAAAATGTATTTTTCATGTTGTCTTTCATGCCTTGTTAGAGCAGCCAAATACTCCACAGAGTATGACCATGGTGATGAATAAACTAGTTTTAGTCATCACTGTTATCATGCAGTTTGGGGTAGCCACTCTGCTGTTGTTGTCGAAAGGAAGAATTCATGTTGTGGTCTTCCAACATGGCCGCCAGGAGGCGTTGTACGTCAACTGCAAGCCCAGTTGACACAGCCAACCGCCGTAGAGAATCGAAAGATGGCGGAAGCGGATGATGAAGTGGATTCTGAATACAATGGCTGTAGAATCAAGGAGAATTTGAGTATTGTCCAAAAGAAGGGAAAATTGAGCAAAGTAGTAAACAATGATGAGAATGACCCTTCGTATCTAGTAGGAGTAAGGTTTGTTAATGAGGAGCAGCTGAGAAGAGTACCAATCTTGAAACCATTTAGTGGAGAGAGTGCTGAGTAAATTGAAGGCTGTGAGGATGACGAGAGGCGGGCTTGTTTAGATTTTTTGTGCTTCTGCGGATCAGAAGGAACGTGAGTTGTGTCTTAACCGATTTGCTAAGTTTGAAGTGTCGTGTGTGTCGATTCGGAACAGGGCACCCCTCAAGGGGGTTATATCTGGCTTCTCGTGGGAAGTTGATTTTGAAGAGATTAAAAATATTTCTGGAGTGATTGAAGCACATCGGATGAATCGTGTGGTGAAAAAGTGAAGAGTCTATCTGTTCTTTTGTTTTTTGATATGGAGTTTCCCTACTCAAGTGCAGTTAGGGTATATTAACTACAGAGTCAGAGCATTTAACCCAAACCAATGCAGTGTGATCATTATAAAGCTTTTGGTCATGCATCAAGTGTTTGCAGAAGGGAGAAGTCGAGATGTCCAAGTTGTGGAAAATATCATATTATGTTTTATAAATGTGATTAATATGTGACATGTTCCAATTGCGGTGGGAACCATGAAGCCACATCTTTCGAATGCCCCACAAGGGTGAAAGAGAATGAGGTGGCCAAAGTCAGGGTTGTACAGAGCCTTTCATATGCAGCAGCTGTGAAAAGGGTTGAGGGTTTGAATGGTGCACCAGAAGAGTCCATGGTGGTGTATAGGCCTACACTGCAGGTTGCATGGGTTGCCTTTCACCAGCAGGATCCTGACATTTTAAAGGTTAAGAAGGTGGACTTTGGCCTTTATAGCTATGGTAATTAATGGCACTGCCAAGGTGGAGAGAAGGTCCAGGAAGATAGAAATCATAGTGGATGCGGCGGCGCGGTGCCTGGGGCTGAAAGATTTCTCAGCGAAGGAGTTACATGGAATATTGGGACAAGCCGTACCACCATCTCAGGTCCTAGAGCCTGAGAAGGTAGATATGGAGAATTAAAAGATGGAAGAAGTGGGAGTTTTGTTTGTTTTGGCAATGTACTATCTTTATTACAGTGGATTAAGTTTGTTTCCCTAATACGTACAGATATCTTTTGAACATTTTGGGGATGTTTCAACCCATCCAATTGGTCAGCCATAAAACCGACAGAAGAAGAAGAAGACACAGGGACGTGAAAGGGTATCAAGCACGTGAAGCGTGGTTGGAAGAGCGAGCTTGTTTGAAATGGAAAAGTGTTGCGGTAGCTTTTTATAAAGAAGAACATCAAGACGAAGCAGCTGCTTTACAAGTGGGATGCACTGTTGAGCGCTACATCCCGAGGGGTTCGTGCTGATTGTACAGAGATTGTGACAGCCGGTCAAGTGGCATCTCTTGACAAGCAGAGAACAAGATGTACAATACCAGTCAAAAGTGTTAAACAAATATATTTGAGATTCTTCAAAGTAGCCACCCTTTGCCTTGACAGCTTTGCACACTCTTGGCATTC
Organism: Salmo trutta; assembly: GCF_901001165.1. Lineage (NCBI taxonomy): Eukaryota > Metazoa > Chordata > Actinopteri > Salmoniformes > Salmonidae > Salmo > Salmo trutta. The sequence goes on from NC_042990.1 coordinate 24,627,417, forward strand.
TCTCAACCAGCTTTATGAGGTAGTCACCTGGAATGCATTTCAATAAACAGGTGTGCCTTGTTAAAAGTTCATTTGTGAAATGTATTTCCTTCTTAATGCGTTTGAGCCAATCAGTTGTGTTGTGACAAGGTAGGCGTGGTATACAGAAGAGAGCCCTATTTGGTAAAATACCAAGTCCATATTATGGCAAGAACAGCTCAAATAAGCAAAGAGAAACAATAGTCCATCATTACTTTAAGACATGAAGATCAGTCAATCAGAAAATGTCAAGAACTTTGAAAGCTTTTTCAAATCGCAAAAACCATCAAGCGCTATGATGAAACTGGCTCTCATGAGGACCAAGAGTTACCTCTGCTACAGAGGTAACTATTCAGAGGAGACTGTATGAATCAGGCCGCCATAATCGAATTGCTGCAAAGAAACCATTACTAAAGGACACCTATAAGAAGAAGAGACTTGCTTGGGCCAAGAAACACAAGCAATGGACATTAGACCGATGAAATCAGATTGTTTTGGTTCCAACTGCTGTGTCTTTGTGAGACGCAGAGTAGGTGAACGGATGATCTCCGCATGTGTGGTTCCCACCGTGAATTATTTAGGAGGAGGTGTGATGGTGTGGGGGTGCTTTGCTGGTGACAATGTCTGTGATTTATTTAGAATTCAAGGCAGACTTAACCAGCATGGCTACCACAGCATTCTGCAGCGATACGCCATCACATCTGGTTTACGCTTAGTGGGACTATAATTTTTTTTTCAACAGGACAATGACCCAACACACCTCCAGGTTGTGTAAGGGCTATTTGACCAAGAAGGAGAGTGATGGAGTGCTGCATCAGATGACCTGGCCTCCACAATCACCTGACCTCAACCCAATTGAGATGGTTTGGAACGAGTTGGACCGAAGAGCAGCCAACAGGTGCTCAGCATATGTGGGAACTCCTTCAAGACTGTTGGAAAAGCATTCCAGGTGAAGCTGGTTGAGAGAATACCAAGAGTGTGCAAAGCTGTCATCAAGGCAAAGGGTGACTACTTTGAATTATCTCAAATATATAATATATTTTGATTTGTTTAACACTTTTTTGGTTACTACATGATTCCATATGTATTATTTCATAGTTTTGATGTCTTCACTATTATTCTACATTGTAGAAAATAGTAAAAATAAAGAAAAACCCTTGAATAAGTACATGTGTCCAAATTTTTGACTGGTACTGTATGTCGGGTGAAGTGCAGTATTATCATAAGGAATACGGAGGAGGAATGGAAGGAAAAAGAGAGGCAGAGGAGGTCTAAGATGGTAGGGTATATTTTTTGAAGAAAAGTATAAGGGAGTTGTACCCCGGTCTAGTAGCAAGCGGTAATGCAACAGTTATTGGATGCCAAACGCCGTTAAACCTCATCTAAGAAGAAGCAGACGACGACCAACCAACCACTTGGGAAACAAGTCCAGACACGATTTAGAACTGTACATACCTAGCCAAAAGTTTTGAGAATGACACAAATATTAATTTCCACAAAGTTTGCTGCCTCGGTGTCTTTAGATATTTTTGTCAGATGTTACTGTGGAATACTGAAGTATAATTACAAGCATTTCATAAGTGTCAAAGGCTTTTATTGACAATTACATGAAGTTGATGCAAAGAGTCTATATTTGCAGTGTTGACCCTTCTTTTTCAAGACCTCTGCAATCCGCCCTGGCATGCTGTCAATTAAATTCTGGGCCACAGCCTGACTGATGGCAGCCCATTCTTGCATAATCAATGCTTGGAGTTTGTCAGAATTTGTGGAGTTTTGTTTGTCCACACACCTCTTGAGGATTGACCACAAGTTCTCAATGGGATTAAGGTCTGGGGAGTTTCCTGGCCATGGACCCAAAATATCGATGTTTTGTTCCCCGAGCCACTTAGTTATCACTTTTGCCTTATGGCAAGGTGCTCCATCATGCTGTGGAAAAGGCATTGTTTGTCACCAAACTGTTCCTGGATGGTTGGGAGAAGTTGCTCTCGAAGGATGTGTTGGTACCATTCTTTATTCATGGCTGTGTTCTTAGGCAAAATTGTGAGTGAGCCCACTCCCTTGGCTGAGAAGCAACCCCACACATGAATGGTCTCAGGATGCTTTACTGTTGGCATGACACAGGACTGATGGTAGCGCTCACCTTGTCTTCTCCGGACAAGCTTTTTTCCAGATGCCCCAAACAATCGGAAAGGGGATTCATCATAGACAATGACTTTACCCCAGTCCTCAGCAGTCCAATCCCTGTTCCTTTTGCAGAATATCAGTCTGTCCCTGATGTTTTTCCTGGAGAGAAGTGGCTTCTTTGGCCCTTCTTGACACCAGGCCATCCTCCAAAAGTTTTCGCCTCACTGTGCGTGCAGATGCACTCACACCTGCCTGCTGCCATTCCTGAGCAAGCTCTGTACTGCTGGTGCCCCAATACCGCAGCTGAATCAACTTTAGGAGACGATCCTGGCACTTGCTGGACTTTCTTGGGCGCCCTGAAGCCTTCTTCACCACAATTGAACCGCTCTCCTTGAAGTTCTTGATGATCCGATAAATTGTTGATTTATGTGCAGTCTTACTGGCAGCAATATCCTTGCCTGTGAAGCCCTTTTTGTGCAAAGCAATGATGACGGCACGTTTTTCCTTGCAGTTTACCATGGTTGACAGAGGAAGAACAATTATTCCAAGCACCACCCCCCTTTTGAAGTTTCCAGTCTGTTATTCAAACTCAATCAGCATGACAGAGTGATCTCCAGCCTTGTCCTCGTCAACACTCACACCTGTGTTAACGAGAGAATCACTGACATGATGTCAGCTGGTCCTATTGTAGCAGGGCTGAAATGCAGTGGAAATGTTTTTTGGGGATTCAGTTCATTTGCATGGCAAAGAGGGACTTTGCAATTAATTGCAATTCATCTGATCACTCTTCATAACATTCTGGAGTATATGCAAATTGCCATCATACAAACTGAGGCAGCAGACTTTGTGAAAATTAATATTTGTGTCAAAACTTTTGGCCACGACTGTACAGCTCTAGCTACTAGCATTCGTTTTCATAGGTAAGATAAGTGTCAAAGTTGGTGAAGTCTAAAATATTATGCAATCTGCTTATGTTACCAAGGTTAAGTTATTGCCCATTTTAGTAAATGCCATTCAGCTAGCTACATTCGTTAGCTATCTAGCTAACGTTTGCTAATGTATCTAGCTATGTAAACAGCTGCCCGCAGTGGGAGATCGCCGCCCGCAGTGGGAGATCGAGGTGGCGAGAGCTGAGAGGCGCTGGTATGAGGAGAGGGAGCGCAACGGACACGGGAGGCAGCCCCACAATTTTTTTGGGGGGGGGCACACGGGGAGATTGGCGGAGTCAGGTGGTAGACCTAAGCTAACTCCTCGTGCTTACCGGAAGCAGCGTGGCTCTGGTAAGACACGTGTTATGCTGTGGAGCGCACGGTGTCCCGAGTGCGCGTTCAAAGCCCGCTGCGCTACATACCAGCCCCCCGCAAGTGCTATGCGAGTGCAGGCATCGAGCCAGGGCGGATGGTGCCAGCTCAGCGCGTCTGGTCTCCGGTGCGCCTCCTCGGTCCAGGTTATCCTGCGCCGGCGTTGCGCACTGTGTCTCCAGAGCGCTGGGAGGGTCCAGTTCGCCCAATGCCTGCTCTCCGCCCGTGCCGGGCCAAAGTGGGCATTCAGCCTGGAGTGTGGGTAAGGAGTGTCCGTACCAGAACTCCAGTGCTCCCCCACAGCCCGGTTTATCCTGTGCCTCCTCCTCGGACCAGGCCTCCAGTGGGTCTTCCCATCCTGGTCCGTCCTGTGCCACCTCCCAGGACTAGGCCTCCGGTGGGTCTCGCCAGTCAACAGTCGTCGGAGCTGCCCGCCAGTCAACAGTCGTCGGAGCTGCCCGCCAGTCAACAGTCGTCGGAGCTGCCCGCCAGTCAACAGTCGTCGGAGCTGCCCGTCAGTCAACAGTCGTCGGAGCTGCCCGTCAGTCAACAGTCGTCGGAGCTGCCCGCCAGTCAACAGTCGTCGGAGCTGCCCGCCAGTCATCAGTCGCCGGAGTGGTCAGACTGCGCTGAACTGCCGGAGTGGTCAGACTGCGCTGAACTGCCGGAGTGGCCAGACTGTGCTGAACTGCCGGAGTGGCCAGACTGCCCTGAACTGCCGGAGTGGCCAGACTGCCCTGAACTGCCGGAGTGGCCAGACTGCCCTGAACTGCCGGAGTGGCCAGACTGCCCTGAACTGCCGGAGTGGTCAGACTGCGCTGAACTGCCAGACTGCCCAGACTGTCCCGAGCTGCCAGACTGCCCTCCGGCCCAGCCCGTTCCTGCTCCCCGCACCAGGTTAGTGGTGCGTGTCCACAGTCCTGTCTGGCCCATCCCTGCTCCCCGCCCTAAGCTAGTGGTGCGTGTCCCCAGTCCTGTCCGGCCCATTCCTGCTCCCCGCACCAAGCCAGTGGTGCGTGTCCACAGTCCTGTCCGGCCCGTCCCTGCTCCCCGCACCAAGTCAGTGGTGCGTGTCCCCAGTCCTGTCCGGCCCATACCTGTTCCCCGCACCAAGCCCACGGTGCGTGTCCACAGTCCTGTCCGGCCCGTCCCTGTTCCCCGCACCAAGCCCACGGTGCGTGTCCACAGTCCTGTCCGGCCCGTTCCTGTTCCCCGCACCAAGCCCACGGTGCGTGTCCACAGTCCGGCACGGCCCGTGTCCGGTCCACCGGTGCCCAATCCTGTTCCGGTCGACGGCTCCGCTCCGGAGCCTGAGCATGCCGCTCCACAGTGGTCCAGTCCGGGCCAGAGGGGTAGGGTTAAGGTGAAGGCGGGGGAGAGAACACGCCCGGGGCCAGAGCCTCCACCAAGGGTGAGGCGCCCACCCGGGTCCCCCCCTAATAGACTTAAGTTTGGTGCGCCGGGAGTACGCACCGCTGGAGGGGGGGGTTCTGTCACGCCCTGACCAGGTGAACTCGGGGATATTGGGTCAGGGTGTGTCATGTTAGGTATTTTTCCTTGGTTTGTGTTTTGTTTACGTTTTAGCCTTGTGTAGGCTCTAGGTGGGATGTTCTAGGTTGGGTTCTGTCGATTCCCAATCAGAGACAGCTGTCGCTAATTGTCTCTGATTGGGATCACATTTAAGTGCTGTTTTCCCCACGCTGTTTGTGGGGTGTTGTCTCGTTATTTGAGCACGTAACGTATTGGCAGTTTTTCCTTGATTTTTGTGTACATGTTTAATTCTAGTGTGTTGAATAAACATGTATTCGCTCCCAGCTGCGTTTTGGTCCGCTTCCTCGTCACCAGACGCCGAACGTTACAACTACCCACCACTGCGACCTGTACGCTCTCGTTGGCTGGCCCTCGCTTCATACTCGTCGCCAAACCCACTGGCTCCAGGTCATCTACAAGTCTTTGCTAGGTAAAGCCCCGCCTTATCTCAGCTCACTGGTCACCATAGCAGCACCCACCCGTAGCACGCACTCCAGCAGGTATATTTCACTGGTCACCCCCAAAGCCAATTCCTCCTTCGGCCGCCTTTCCTTCAAGGTCTCTGCTGCCAATGACTGGAACGAATTGCAAAAATCACTGAAGCTGGAGACTCATATCTCCCTCTCTAACTTTAAGCACCAGCTGTCAGAGCAGCTCACAGATCACTGCACCTGTACATAGCCCATCTGTAAATAGCCCATCCAACTACCTCATCCCCATACTGTATTTATTTATTTATTTATCTTGCTCCTTTGCACCCCAGTATCTCTACTTGCACATTCATCTTCTGCACATCTACCATTCCAGTGTTTAATTGCTATATTGTAATTACTTTGCCACCATGGCCTATTTATTGCCTTTCCTCCCTTATTTTACCTAATTTGCACACAATGTATATAGACTTTTTTTCTACTGAATTATTGACTGTATGGTTGTTTATTCCATGTGTAACTCTGTGTTGTTGTATGTGCCGAACTTCTTTGCTTTATCTTGGCTAGGTCGCAGTTGTAAATGAGAACTTGTTCTCAACTAGCCTACCTGGTTAAATAAAGGTGAAATAAAAAATTAAATAGTGTCTGTATTTTTCCCCCTATATTTTAAGCAGGTCTCTACCGGTGTACCTGCCGGGCCAGCACCTACAGCTCCGCCTGCGTCTGTTTCTGCTGTTCAGACTCCTCCATTGAGGACTACATTGAACTTTTTGTCAATGGTAAATGTAAAAACAAAAATCACAATTTTTCCTCAACTACTATGGCTGCCGTGATAGAATACTGATTCAGATTACATTTACATTTAAGTCATTTAGCAGATGCTCTTATCCAGAGCGACTTACAAATTGGTGCATTCACCTTATGATATCCAGTGGAACAACCACTTTACAATAGTGCATCTAAATCTTTAAGGGGGGGGGTTACAAGAATTACTTTATCCTATCCAAGCCAGATAACCAAGTCACCTGTCAAAAGGATTTTCTCCTCAATTCATTGTGACTATTAGGCTTTTCTCTCTCTTTTGCAGTTCAATAAGCAAAAGTTTTGGGTGCTCTCATGTGTCTGCAGCAAGACCAAACCTTAACTTGGCGAGGAAGCCTGCTCAGGTAAATAAAATACAGGCTAACCTGTAAAAAGCTTGGTTTGTATTGATCTGTTTTTATAACAGTATAACCTTCAATAATCTTTGTGTTGTCTTAAGGGTCAAAAATGACCCACCACTATGTTTGACCCCAGGGTCCACAAGACATGCAGTTGCACCTGCCCAGGACATCGCCTCAACATTCTACATGTTTATCACACCAGCCATCGAAAAAATCATCCTGGAGATGGAATATTTGGAGGGTTTCCGATAATATGGAGACAACTGGAAAAGGATGGATGAGATTGACCTGCGTGCCTACATAGGGCTGCTAATCTTAGCGGGTGTGTATAGGTCCTGAGGCGAGGCTACATGTAGTCTCTGGGATACAGAGAGTGGAAGGGCGATTTTCCGTGCCACCATGCCATTTGATAACCGTGAGTCAAGACGTGTGAGAGACAAACTGGCGGCCATAAGAGAGGTCTGGGAGAAGTGGGTGGAGCGTCTGCCATACCTCTACAACCCTGGGCCTGAATTAACAATGGATGAGCAACTGGTTCCATTCAGATGTACATTTTTATTTTTATATCTGTAATGTAAGTTACTTTCACTGTTAATTTTATTATGTATTGCTGTAATATCATTGATTTATGTTCTTCACGTTTTTATATTGTATCTATTTTATTCTTATTTATTGTTGTTGTTTATACACCTTGTGGGTGTGGGCAATGGTTAAAAAAATGGGAGAAGACTAGTATTTTGTAGTTGAAATCCTCATTGTACAGTATATAAGAATATATCACTATGTTGCCAAAAAAGTTCATGACTGTTATTGTTTCCCTTCAGTAAAATGCATTCAAAACTACTTTCTGCACATTTCTGCTACTTTCTAAGTGCTATCACTTGCTATTTTTTTTTACACATATGCAGTACCTGTCACACTCTGACCTAGGAGAGCTGTGTTTTCCCTGTTTAGTTAGGTCAGGGTGTGATAGGTGGGTGGGCATTCTATGTTTTGTGTTCTATGTTTTGGCCGGGTATGGTTTCCAATCAGAGGCAGCTGTCTATCATTGTCTCTGATTGGAAGCCATACTTAGGCAGCCTGTTTTTCCCTTTGTTTCGTGGGATCTTGTTTTTGTGCAGCTGTGTGTGAGCAGCCCCAGAACGTCACGTTTGTTTCAGTTTTCACCTGTTTTCTTGTTTTGTTCGAGTTCACCAATAAAATATGTGGAACTACCTGCACGCTGCACCTTGGCTAATTTATGACAGGGAATACAAAGATAGCACACGTGACAGTACCTTTAGCAATAATAATAATAAACCTCTACTTTAGTAAAGAAAATAATTATGACATGGTAATGACATGGTGTGTTGTAATAAAAATGAGTGGTGTCCACTGATTAAATGCAGTCTTTCTGCATTGGGAAGAGGGAAAACACAAATATTCACAAAGTTTGTGATGAATGACAGGTTGTTTCTTCATGCAAAATAGATTTGGGGTTTAAAATTCAATTTAGCTGCTTTATTTTAGGGGTTTAGTGAAGGTGGGTCATTTTTTACCCTTAGGACAATGGGAGTATACAGAATGTTAAGACTACACAAGGGTTAATGCAACTACATGTATTTTTTTACTTAGTCCGGCCAAGTTGTCTACAGCCTCTGTCAGTGCCCCCACCCTTGCACCGACCTCTGTGTGTGCCTCAACCCTTCCTCTGGTGTCTGTGAGTGCCCCTACCCGTCTTCTGTGAGTGCCCCAATCCCTGCACCTCTGTCTGTAAGTGGCATTTGACCTACTACATCATGCACTGTTGTCATTTTAGAACTAATACAGAGAACTTACATCAATCAAAACATGATGGAGAAAAACAATTGTGTGTCATGTTTTAAATATCACATGACTGTATTGTCGGTATTCATATACATTTTTGTTCTTTATTTCCTTTATCATTTCAGCATGATGTGCCTAGGAGGCCTGTTCGTGTAACCTGCCAAGATCTTTAATACTGTTTACTCTCAAATCATTTTCATATCAGGTTATATAATAATCTTCCATCATTTCCCCTTTTTCTCTGCCCCTGTTCAGCTCTTGATCAGCCTCTGTGAAGACCACCACTGCCTCTGCTGTCTCTCAGGGCACCGCCAGCTCTGCTACAGCCGCTGTGAAGTCCAGCACTGCCTCTGCTGTCTCTCAGGGCACCGCCAGCTCTGCTACAGCCTCTGTGAAGTCCAGCACTGCCTCTGCTGTCTCTCAGGGCACCGCCAGCTCTGCTACAGCCTCTGTGAAGTCCAGCACTGCCTCTGCTGTCTCTCAGGGCACCGCCAGCTCTGCTATAGCCTCTGTGAAGACCAGCACTGCTGTCTCTCAGGGCACCGCCAGTTCTGCTACAGCCCCTGTGAAGGCCACCACTGCCTCTGCTGTCTCTCAGGGCAGCTCTAGCTATGCTAGAGCCTCTGTAAGTGCTCCCCTCCTTCTACAGCCTTTATGAGGAACCTCAGTACATAACACACTGTTGTTTCTTAATTAACTAATGTTATTACATCCATTAAAACATGGCAGAAACAAAATTGTGTCAGTGTTTTGATTTGATTAAGATATTGTGAGTAATCATATTCATTTATTTTTGTCTTGTTTTGCATTCTGTTCTGTTTTTCATTTTCAGGAGAGCTGATTGGTGTGTGGACTACCTGCTCAGGCCGACTGGGAAGACCATGCAGGAGGAAATGGACCCAGACTAGGAGGAGACTGATTTTGAGCACTATGCAATGGACCCCACAGTTGGTAGTCTTCTGGATGACTTTACCACCACCTCCAGTGCCAAATCTGCTGCCACCAGTACCTGGCCTGCTTCACCCACAGCCCAGTCTGCTGCCAGCCAACTCCACCCATGCATAAAACTTGATTTGTATGATAAGTGGCAACGTGTCACTAGTTTCCATATAGACTCTCCTGCACTCCAGACCTTTTATATCTTCTTTCTAAAATCAGATCGAGCATAAGCCCGCAGTTGCGCTTGTGTGTCACAAATCACTCCCTTCCCACCGCGCACACACTGGTTGAATCAACCAGCGATAGAATGTGTATGCTATTGGATCATTTTCTGTTTCATTTGGATGGGGGGGATTTAAAGCATATCAGTTGGGCCTATAATAGAACATCACACATTCATGTGTTTGATCTTGTAACACGGCTGTAGGAACTTCTAACGCGGCTGCATGGGATTTGTCGGATGTAAAGTCAGGTGGTTTCGTTGCATCCAATGGCAGTGTAGGCGATAAGGTTACACCAGAGTCGCTTGTAGATTTGACAACTATAATGCAGTTCCACCTCCGAAACCGCCAAAACAACCGCTATGCGGGTGTCAACCAACGCTAATCTGATTGAATCCAGCCCTAGAACATGTTTGCATGAATGTTGTCATATGTTTGGATCCTGTTGTGTTATTTACTCAGAATCAGTCAGTTGCCATACCCACTCATTACCTTGGGTTCCTATGGGCTGTGTGTGTGTGTGTGTGTGTGTGTGTGTGTGTGTGTGTGTGTGTGTGTGTGTGTGTGTGTGTGTGTGTGTGTGTGTGTGTGTGTGTGTGTGTGTGTGTGTGTGTGTGTGTGTGGGGGGTTTCACATTTGTCATTAATAAACATTTCTATATTTCAACCAATTCTTTGAATGACTTTCGATTGTAGGTCAATCATTCTTCACTTTTTAATTACTCAAATATGTGGCTCTGATTGTCATATGTCCCACTAGACACACACTGGTTGAATCAATGTTGTTTCCACGTCATTTCAATAAAATGACTTGGAACCAACGTGGAATAGACGTTGAATTAATGTCTGTGCTCAGTGGGATGTGATGTATTTATAATTATATCAGGTAATATGCAGTCCACAAGAAACTGCAACAGTTAACTGATCATTTAAGATCGTAATTGCATAAACAAGGTAACGGGAGTATAGTACAGTAATAAACCAACCTCATTAGAACAACATATGTTATGATTATGCTATCATAATCGTTCCATAAACTCAGGTGATCTTAAATTCACCAATGTGAAAAATTGTTCTTAAGACTTTTGGAGACTATAGTGGTTGTTTGGAAATTGTATTTCTGGCGTTGTGTGGGCGAGTGGGAATTTGAACTGGTGAACTTGTGGTCCAGTCTTCCCCTTCCTCAAACAGGAAAAAACTACATTTTCATTGTTTTTCAGCTTACCATAATAAATAATGAACACTTATATTATGAAGAAGAACCCTCAATTGTTCCCCTCCTTTACATACTATTGTTCCACAGCTTTGGTGCAGAGCAACTTACAGTAGTGAGTGCATACATTTTTGTATTTTTTCATACTGGTTCCCCGTGGGTATTGAACCCACAACCCTGCCATTGCAAGTGCTCTACCTACTGAGCCACATGGATAAACATGTATGACAATGCCATTTTGACTCACTGAATCCTTTTGCTTATTACTGCAGTGGTTTTCAACATGGGGTTGGTGTTCCCACATACCATATCAGTGTTCCCCTGTGGGTACTTGGCCCAGGCCTATCCACCTGGGATAGGCCTAAGACTCATAGGAACATAGGCCAACTGGTAAACTGGACATGAGGAGGTACTTCAGGAAGTATACTATGAGGCAGAGCAAAATGTTATTAGGGGTACAGAAAAATTTAAAAGGTTAAGAACCACTATAACAGAACAAAATCTTAACTGTCATTCCTATCTTACCTCAGAAATCAAAGAAAAGGGCAACTACTACTGCGCCTGCTATTACTATCTGCCTGCTTATTGTTTTGGTCCTTGTTTTCCTAAATAAAATGAGCATAAATACAATGTTGTGTAGTAGTCCAATCTACACTGAACAAAAATATTAATGCATCATGTAAAGTGTTTTCATGAGCTGAAATAAAAGATCCCAGAAATTGTCCAAACGCACAAAAAGCTTAATTCTCTCAAATTTGGTGCACAAATTTTTGACATCTTTGTTAGTGAGCATTTCTTCATTGCCAAGATAATCCATCCACCTAACAGGTGTGGCACATCAAGAAGCTGATTAAACACAGGTGCACATTGTGCTGGGGACAATAATAGGCCACCGTAAAATGTGCAGTTTTGTCACACAAAACTATACCACAGATGCAATTGGTATGCTGACTGCAGGAATTTCCACCAGAGCTGTTGCCAGAGAATTTCATGTTAATTTCTCTACCATAAGCCGCCTCCAAAGCCGTTTTAGAGAATTTGGCAGTACGTCCAACCGGCCTCACAACTGCTACATGTATGGCGTTGTGTGGGCAAGCGGTTTGTTCATGTCAACACTGGGAACAGAGTGCCCCATGGTGGCGGTGGGGTTATGATATGGGCAGGCATAAGCTACGAACAACGAACACAATTGTATTTTATCAATGGCAATTGGAATGCACAGAGTGTCACGTTTGTGTGTAGGAACGGACCAAGGCGCAGCGTGAATATCGTTCCACATATTTTATTATAATGTTAAACTATGCAAGACATACAATAACCCATAAACAAAACAACAAACCGTGACAAAGAGGTGCTACATGCACTAACTCAAAATAATCTCCCACAAAACAAAGGTGGGAAAAACAACTACTTAAATATGATCCCCAATTAGAGACAACGATGACCAGCTGCCTCTAATTGGGGATCATCCAAAAAAAACAACATAGAAAAACAGAAACTAGACCCAAACAACATAGAAAAATTAAACTAGAATAAACCCCCCAGTCACACCCTGACCTACCCTACCATAGAAAATAAAATAAGAGCACACAATGGTCAGGACGTGACACAGAGATACTTTGACGAGATCCTTAGGCCCACTGTTGTGCCATTCATCCGCCACCATCACCTTATGTTTCAGCATGATAATGCACAGCCCCATGTCACAAGGGTCTGTACACAATTCTTGGAAGCTGAAAATATCCCAGTTCTTCCATGGCCTGCATACTCACCAGACATGTCACCCATTGAGCATGTTTGGGATGCTCTGGATCGACGTGTACAACAACTTGCTCCAGTTCCCGCCAAGTCTGGTGATCAGACCAGATACTGACTGGTTTTCTGAATCCACCCCCCCCCCCCTTTTTAAGGTATCTATGACCAACAAATGCATATCTGTATTCCCAGTCATGTGAAATCCATAGAACAGGCCATAATTAATTTAATTGGCTGATTTCCTTATATGAACTGTAACTCAGTAGTCAAAATTGTTGCATGTTGCATTTCTTTGTTAGTTCAGTATATATAAAAACACCATGGTTCACAGAAAAGTTTTAGTTGTTTCTTGACCATTGTAACTGAAACATTATAGTAACTTTATTCTTACCCAGAAATGATTTGAGTAACACACTAAACCAACAGTTAAGTCAACTTAGAGATTACTTTATCATCTAGGAACCTTGTTTTATTATAATCCTTTTATGTTGGGCCTACAATTATCTGTATCCAGCAAATGTTCAACTGATAAAAAATGGCAGTGGTCAGGATCATGCTTGTCTTTATGGCCTAACTGTCAGTGAACATGACAGAATGGGACAGAGCCTTTGCATGTATTTGTATTTATTATGGATCCCCATTAGTTGCTGCCAAGGCAGCAGCTACTCTTCCTGGGGTCCAGCAAAATTAAGGCAGTTTATACCATTTTAAAAACATTACAATACATTCACAGATTTCACAACACACTGTGTGCCCTCAGGCCCCTACACCACCACTACCACATATCTACAGTACTAAATCCATGTGTATATGTGTGCATAGTGCGTATGTTATCGTGTGTATGCATGTGTCTGCGCCTATGTTTGTGTTGCTTCACACTCCCTGCTGTTCCATAAGGTGTTTTTTTTCATCTGTTTTTTAAAATCTAAATGTACTGCTTGCATCAGTTACTTGTTGTGGAATAGACTTCCATATAATAGTGCTGGTCTTCAGTTGCGCTCAGTGACAATGGGAGACAGGGTACAGTGGGCAGCATGCCAAGAACTTGGCCAGCAAAACGTGAAAGTAGACGGTGAGTTTCGGTTTCCAAATCGCAACGTCAGGGCAATAGTACCCTAGACCGCATACACATCCTCAGCGAAAGTAGACGTTCAATTTCAGTTTCCAAATCCCAACGTCAAGGCCACAGCACCCGGGACCATATAAATATTCCCAGCTCATACCGAGCAATATAACAACACCAACAGGAAATTTGTTCTTCAACAGCATTTTGTTAATTTATTCTTCAACATTCTTTAGCATTTGTTCTTCAACATTGAGGGCCATGAATACAGGTACTGTAGGCAATAAATACTTTTAAGTTATTTTGTTTATTTTATCCTGTATAGTTTTGTATTATTTTTGATTGTTTATTTACATAATGGCAGTAGGCCTAGGCATATTTATGTGCATTCATCTGGAAAGTTATTTAATAAGCCCCATCTGCACTTTCTGACCAATCCTGATCTGTGTGTGTGTGTGTGTGTGTGTGTGTGTGTGTGTGTGTGCGCGCGCGCGTGTGTTTGTGTGTGTTGCGCAGACTGGATGCCCACCCTGTGGTCAGAGTGTTTTGAGGAGATGTTGGATGAGGAGCTGGGCAGCAGTGACCAGTGGGCCTTCCACTTCAACTACAGCCTGACAGAAACACTCACCAAGGAGGAGAGGAGGAGAAGATGGCGAGTGTACAGCCACTGTGCCTACGGACAGTACGTTTTTCCCTTACTATAATTATATTTATGCTTTTTACGTATAGGCCTGTGATTTGCCCATAGAGAATGATAGAGGCCTCTAGTGGCCAAAAGACCCTATTAGCATGGGCAGCGCCATTGAGGGCTTCCCTAATTTTAATCTAGTCAACTGGGTGGGACTTCCAACTTCATTGGCTGATCCCTCCTTGTGACCCTGTTGTAGAGTCCTGCACGTGCATGAATTTTAAGCCTGATCCCTACCCATGCCTGTGACATTCAGGCCCTGCCCTACCCAGTCCCGATTGCTTTTGCCAAATTTAAAGCCCGGCCCTGCCCGAAACCCGAAATACAGAGATAACTTCCTCCATTAGTAAATCCATTAGCTGCTCCTCTATGTCTGTCACTCGCTCCCTCCTCGCAGGCAGCTCACTCTGCATGCACTCTGCTCATGGCGGCTCTGGTGCGTTTGTAAATTCACTCTGAATTTATCTACTCCGATTTCAGAGCACTCTGGTCTGTATGTACCAGAGCGCAGAATAATTAATGAATTTAGGAAGCGCAACAGCTGAATATGACCGTGTCATTAAACATCGGCAAAAAAACATAATTAAATTGTTGCCAGCAGCACAGTTACAGTCACTAATGCTCTAGATAACATGAAAGCTTAACCAGCTCTGCTAGGGCGAGTAAAATGGCCAGTGTTAGTGTTCTCTCATTTGTGTCTGGAAGTAGCTAGCAAGATAGCCACATTTTGCTAGTTAGCTTGGGGGTTTGACTGTGGTTATGAGGTCAGAACGCTCGGATCAACCCTACTCCTCGTCCAGAGCGTCCAGTGTGTGCACTGAACGCTCTGAGAGCGAAAAGTTCAGAATTGACTAACAGACAATCAGACAACTCTAGCACAGGTACAAAGATGAGCCATCTATCAATCTCTATGGATTTGCCCCAACTTGGCTCCACAAAGAGCTCAGCAGCTCACAGATTTAGAAGATTGGCACTGCATCACCACAATGTGGAAACAAACCACTTGTCTTCAACTCCTTCTGTTGACTTGGACATGATGGAAGTCCATGCCAATAGATATGCTCTCATTGTAATGCTCCCCCCTTCTCTCTCTCTCCCCCTCTAACTCTCTCCCTCAGGTTCCAGTGTAGTGAGTGTTCTAAGACATGGCCTTCGGCACGGGTGGTGGTAGTGTTCCGTTATCGGCTGTGGGATGAGACAGGCCGGGGGACCGTCCTGATGCGGCCTTTCGGTCAGGCATGCAGACGCTGCCGGGAAGAGTTTGAACTTCCAGGCTTTTCAAAGAATGAGGTGGAAGAGGCACTGCTCCGGCTGTTTGCAAAGATTAGGAAGAACTGCTACGGAGAGGAGGAGGAAGAGGAGGAAGAGGAGGAGGAAGGGTCAGAAGGATCAGAGAAGGTGTGGAAGAGGCCGCATGAGAAAGCCCTGTGTGAAGCCTGCAGACTGGGCATGTGCTGTCAAGAAAAGTAGAGGGGGGGGGGGGGGGGGCACATAGCCTAATGTTGTCTAGAATTCGTTGTAAAAATATTAAAAACAGCACTATCTATAATGTTGTGCTATGGACTTTAGAGTTGTGTAATAAACATGTATTATGTGTAATAAACAAAATCGGAAGACTTTCATGTGCTTTGAGTGTTTTTTACTTCTACAGTTTGCAAATTTGAATGATTTGGACAGGTTTGAGGCATTCTTTTAAACAACTTTTCTAACCATCTCTGATAAAGGGAGACAAGGAGACAGAGACATTTATTGAACAATCAGGTGTAAATGGCCAGTGACAGCTTGTGCTGCTCATGCGTATGATGCCTTTTCCTGCCAGCAACAACAGAAACAGCAGCATCTCGCATCATCACTGAGAAGAACTGAGATTGGAGAGAGAGAGAAAGAAGGAGATGATGATGGGGAGTCGAGAAGGAAAATTATGAAATAACGGTATTATGAATGTTTGTATGTCCAACTGATGACCAAGTGAATCGATGTTCTAAGTAGCTTGATAGCTAAGTAGCTAATGATGGGTGTTAGATATCAGCTAGATGCTGCCACTGCTGTCATTAGCTAGCTAGCTGTTAGCGAGTTGTAGCTAAGTAGCTAGAATTCTAATGATTTGACAAGGCTGAATTGAGGCCCACCAAGACAGACACTAGCTGTTAAAATAAACCACAGACCTAGCATCAGCTTGAACCAGCATAGCTTGGCATCGCGTTTAACTACACTACAGACATTCACGTCAGACAGATGTAGCTAGCTAGCAGAACGGTGGCAGCTAGCCATGTAGCTATGACTAGCTATTATTGTTAGCTAGTCATGAATGGCTAGGTCGTAGCTAGCGAACAAGTGAGCAAGTCTGTCCATACTGACCAGGTGAAAGAGCCAGACAGCACCAAGTAAAGCAACCAGCCAAAGTTAATGGTATAGCCGTAGGCTACATGGCAGGTGGCCGCATGGACAGACGACGATATAGCTAGCTACAGTACGTTATAGAAGGCAGGGTGACAGACTGTGCACTAGCCAGCTAACTTCTCTTTGTCTTGAGTCTGACACTTTTTTTTTTTTTTGTTCTTGGTACTTCTCCCTGGTGTGAAAATGTAAGTAGCTGGCTGGCAACTTATTGTGTACAGCCAACTTCATTATAATACGCTTATAAACACTTTGTGTGTGATACATGTTGTATTATGAAGCTATGTGTTAGAAACACAAGCTGTTTGTTATAAACACAACATGCCACCAAAAGCCAGTGGTTGTTAATTAAGGTTGATATTTTTTGTCAATGGAAAACTGGTTATTGGTTTGAGGATGCTGTAATGATGTGAGGGGAGAGAGGGAGGTGAAGTGTGCTGGAAGCAACTGAAGCTGTGTGGAGTTGAGAGTAGAACAGACAGCGTGACCTATAAACTATCAGTAGTCCCCCACCTACACACACACACACACACACACCCTCCCTGTCTACAGCAGACTTACTGGAGCAGAAAATGGTGGAACACAGAGACTGTTTATAAATGATGGGGTCTGTGGATCCAGATACTGTAGCTTATATAGTAGACATGGCAATTAATATTAGCCCTATTCAGTTAATCAGTAACTTAGTCATGTTGGACGGTTCATAGATGGATAGATTAGTTGATTGATTAATTGACACCCCCCCCACCCTCTCTTTCTCTCGCTCCCCCTCTCTCTGCAGGGTGAGGGTGTGGGCCATGTCTGAGCTGTGAGTGGAGGAGAGGAAGAGGAGGAGTAGGAGAGGAAGAGGAGGTGAGGACTGAATAGCAGAGGTAAGTGTTTATCATTATCAAAGATTCAAATTAATGATGAATTATTACATGAATGTATTATATTATTACATATACAGTACAAGTCAAAAGTTTGGACACACCTACTCATTCCAGGGTTTTTCTTTATTTTTACAATTTTCTTGTAGAATAATAGTGACAACATCATAAATATGAAATAACACATGGAATCATGTAGTAACCAAAAAGGTGTTAAACAAATCAAAATATATATTATATTTGAGATTCTTCAAAGTAGCCACCCTTTGCCTTGATGACAGCTTTGCACACTCTTGGCATTCTCTCAACCAGCTTCATGAGTTAGTCACCTGGAATGCATTTCAATTAACAGGTGTGCCTTGTTAAAAGTTAATTTGTAGAATTGTTTTCCTTAATGAGTTTGAGCCAATCAGTTGTGTTGTGACAAGGTAGGGTTGGTATACAGAAGATAGCCATATTTGGTAAAATAGCAAGTCCATATTATGGCATGGACAGCTCAAATAAGCAAAGATAAACGACAGTCCATCATTACTTTAAGACATGAAGGTCAGTCAATCCGTAACATTTCAATAACCTTGAAAGTTTCTCCATCAAGCGCTATGATGAAACTGGCTCTCATGAGGAATGGAAGACCCAGAGTTACCTCTACTGCAGAGGATATGTTCATTAGAGTTACCAGCCTCAGAAATTGCAGCCCAAATAAATGCTTCACAGAGTTCAAGTAACAGACACATTTCAACAGCAACTGTTCAGAGGAGACTGCGTGAATCAGGCCTTCATGGTCGAATTGCTGCAAAGACACCACTACTAAAGGACACCAATAAGAAGAAGAGACTTGCTTGGGCCAAGAAACACGAGCAATGGACATTAGACCAGTGGAAATCTGTCCTTTGGTCTGATGAGTCCAAATTTTAGATTTTTGGTTCCAACCGCCATGTCTTTGTAAGACGCATAGTAGGTAAACGGATGATCTCCGCATGTGTGGTTCCCACCGTGAAGCATGGAGTAGGAGGTATGATGGTGTGGAGGTGCTTTGCTGGTGATACTGTCTGTGATTTATTTAGAGTTCAAGGCACACTTAACCAGCATGGCTACCACAGCATTCTGCAGCAATACGCCATTCCATCTGGTTTGCGCTTAGTGGGACTATCATTTGTTTTTTAACAGGACAATGACCCAACACACCTCCAGGCTGTGTAAGGGCTATTTGTATCAAGAAGGAGATTGAAGGAGTGCTGCCTCAGATGACCTGGCCTCCACAATCACCCGACCTCAACCCAAATGAGATGGTTTGGGATGAGTTGGATTGCAGAGTGAAGGAAAAGCAGTTAACAAGTGCTCAGCATATGTGGGAACTCCTTTAAGACTGTTGGAAAAGCATTCCAGGTGAAGCTGGTTGAGAGAATGCCAGGAGTGTGCAAAGCTGTCATCAAGGCAAAGGGTGGCTACTTATATATATACAAATTCTGAATGATAAAGATGATTAATTGTGCTGAATGATTCCAGTGCGACGCCCCTTGTAGGGCAGTGATGGGGAACACAGCCACTAAGTTCCGGAAGGCTCTAGTCAGCGGGGACGAGGCATTGGCATGGCAACTGTACGAGGGCAACAGCCAGTTCAGAGAGGGGTTGGACCCCAACGCGTCCTACGGAGAGACCTACCAACACAACACACCCCTTCACTACACCTGCAGGCACGCCATGACACGCCTGCTCAGGTAACACCCCTTAGATATGTTCCAGGGAAACAGGGAGCGATGGAGTGAGAAAGGTAGAGAGAAGAAGAGAGAGTTCCAGTGTGTTAGCAGTCTGACCCCTGGGAGGAGATGACAGGCTGTCAATGAGCCAATTTTTTTTATCTTCCTTTCACTCATCCTCCCCTCCTTCTTTTCTCTCTCTGGGTGATTACAGCGGTCAGAGGAAGCGGGTTGAAAAGGCCAGCTAATGTGTGTGTGTGTGTGTGTGTGTGTGTGTGTGTGTGTGTGTGTGTTCAAGGCCAGTTAGCTAACTGCAGGTCTATTTCGGTACCTTCCTGCCTACCAAATTACTCTTCCATTCAGCCATCTGTTTGAGTGCACTTGACCGAAGTGTGCGCTTATCTGATGTGTACTTAGCAGAATGTATTTCAGTCTGTCTTTCTGCCTGTGTGTCAGATTATGCGATTATTGCTACAGTGGTTATTGCTCTGTGATAAATGCTGTTTCTCACAGATTCAGCACAGGGGAGGGAGAGTAGAGAGCCATGAGGTGGAGGAAGAGGAGAGGGGGATGGGGAGAGGAGAGAGGGAGTAGATGATGAAGGGGAGGTAATCAGTAAATGGATCTGTAGACAGACAGAGATGTAGAATATAAACTACCTGAGGACTGCAGCCCCAGCATAATGTTGACTTGGAACTGGAATGTCTGTCATCTGTCCACTCTACTTTTAAAATATGCTATGAAAGGACGGTTCCTCTTCTGTAAGGATGGTAAACCTGTCTCTCTCTCTCACCCACCCCCTCCAGGTCGTTCCTTTTCAGTAAAGAAGGGAACCCTAACAAGCGTAACGTGCAGAATGAGACATGTCTGCATGCGTTGTGTCAGGGAGCGCACATCCTGCTGCTGCCAGAGGGGGCACTGTCTCCCAGACTGGCCAGACCACAGAGAGACGAACAACGCAGGGCAGACTGCCTACAGGTATAGACACACAGACACACACAAATAACACACACACACAAAGAACACACACACAAATACATTAGAGTGCTAACAATATTGTGTGTGTGTGTGTGTCCAGATGATCCTGAGCTGGACCGGGGCAAGGCTGGACAGAGGACAGTATGAAAGGGTTAACATTAACGCTACAGACAACAGGAACAGCACCTGTCTACACTACGCTGCTGCTGCTGGCATGAAGAGCTGTGTAGAGGTAAGAGAGAGAGAGAGAGAGAGACTGTGTAGAGGTAAGAGAGAGAGAGAGAGAGAGACTGTGTAGAGGTAAGAGAGAGAGAGAGAGACTGTGTAGAGGTAAGAGAGAGAGAGAGAGAGAGAGACTGTAGAGGTAAGAGAGAGAGAGAGAGAGACTGTGTAGAGGTAAGAGAGAGAGAGAGAGAGACTGTGTAGAGGTAAGAGAGAGAGACTGTGTAGAGGTAAGAGAGAGAGAGAGAGAGAGACTGTGTAGAGGTAAGAGAGAGAGAGAGAGAGACTGTGTAGAGGTAAGAGAGAGAGACTGTGTAGAGGTAAGAGAGAGAGAGAGAGAGAGACTGTGTAGAGGTAAGAGAGAGAGACTGTGTAGAGGTAAGAGAGAGAGAGAGAGACTGTGTAGAGGTAAGAGAGAGAGAGAGAGACTGTGTAGAGGTAAGAGAGAGAGAGAGAGACTGTGTAGAGGTAAGAGAGTGTCTTCTCTCTCATCTTTTAACTCTTTCTCTCTCCCTCTGTCTTTCCCTTTGCCTCCAACTTCTCCTGTGTGTGTGTGGGTGTGCATGCGTGCGTGCGTGCGTGTGTGTTAGCTCCTGGTCCAGGCTGGGTCAGACCTGTTTGTGGAGGACGAGGAGAAGTTAACCCCGTGTGACCACGCAGAGAGACAGCAGCACACACACCTGGCCCTGCGCCTCGAAGCCATGATGGTGTTCTCACAACACACACCCACCGAGACACAAACACCCAGCAGCACGCTGCGCCACAAAGAGGTGAGTTACCCACCCACCCACCCAGAGCAGCCGCTGCCGTGAAACTGCACTACGTCACTGAATGCAGAACGCTGCACCACACACACAAAATAATCCAAAACGCGGTTATGGAACCGCCTTATCGACATGCCAGAGGGCAGGATAAGAAAAAGGTTTTGAACTGGGATAAAATACACAATTACCCATGGACAAAGGAACTCAATTACGTTTTTAAGGAAGCGGATCTACAACACATATTTAGAAATAAGTTACGATGCAATGTCAACATGATCAAACACACGTGAAAGCTGAGCTACAAAGAAAAATGGGCAACTAATATATGACTTAAACCACAACTCAGAACAACCAAATCAAAAACAACTATGATCTGGAACCCCATGTCACATCTCACCTAACAACAAACCAAAGGTCACTTTGTGCCCAGGTGAGAACCAGGATACTTCCTCTGACAATTAACATAGGTTTAATGTAATAATGGAAGAAGAGCAGCTATGTACTGTTTGCGATTCAGGGGAGATTGAGAATCAACTTTTATTGTACTGTACTTTATATGATGTTTTGAGAGTAACCTTGTTTGATAAAATGCAACAACTGAAACCAGAACTATTTTTGGTTAGAGACTAAGAGAAGCTGGAATGGTTATTTAGAAAATAAGTGTTTCTGGGTGCAACTTTCTTTTGCAAGGCATGGACTATATGTCAAGATAAGCTTTATCATTCAAATAGCAGGTTTTTGTTTTGTTTATCAATGGTCAATTTTTTCGTATGAACGTACAGTGCATTCGGTGCATTCAGACCCCTTGAATTTTTCCAATTGTTGTTACGTTACAGCCTTATTGTTAAATTTATTTAAAAAAATAAATAAATCATTTTACATTTTAGTCATTTAGCAGACGCTCTTATCCAGAGCGACTTACAGTAGTGAATACATACATTTCATGCATTTGTTTTTTGCACTGGCCCCCCGTGGGAATGGAACCCACAACCCTGGTGTTGCGCACACCATGCTCTACCAACTGAGCCACAGGGAAGGCCGGTTTCAGTAGTATTCAGATCCTTTACTCACTACTTTGTTGAAGCACCTTTGGCAGCAATTACTGCCTCGAGTCTTCTTGGGTTTTGTACTGGCGGCAGAGAAGTCAGGCGCAGGAGAGCAAAACTGTGTTTACAACGGCGCAGTTTAATAAATAAAAACCACCGGAAACAGAACAATCAAACAATGGGTACAAAACCCGTCGCCCACCAGAAATAACGTGCACAAGCACTTACACTTACAATTCCGGACAAGGACATGGGGGGAACAGAGGGTTAAATACAATGATGGAATTGAAACCAGGTGTGTGGGAAGACATGACTAAACAAATGGAAAATTAAAAGTGGATCGATGATGGCTAGAAGACCGGCGACGCCGAACGCCGCCCGAACAAGGAGAGGAACCAACTTCGGCAGAAGTCGTGACAGGTATGACGCTACAAGCTTGGCACACCTGTACTTGCAGAGTTTTTCTCATTCTTCTCTGCAGATCCTCTCAAGCTCTGTCAGGTTGGATGGCAAGTGTTGCTGTACAGCTATTTTCAAGTCTCTCCAAAGATGTTTGATCGGGTTCAAGTCCGGGCTCTGGCAGGGCCACTCTCCGTCTGGCCACTCTACCATAAAGGCCTGATTGGTGGAGTGCTGCAGAGATGGTTGTCCTTCTGGAAGGTTCTCCCATCTCCACAGAGGGACTTGGAGCTCTATCAGAGTGACCATCGGGTTCTTGGTCACCTCCCTGAACAAGGCCCTTCTCTCCCGATTGCTCAGTTTGGCTGGGCGTCCAGCTCTATTAAGATTCTTGGTGATTCCAAACTCCTTCCATTTAAGAATGATGGAGGCCACTGTGTTCTTGGGGACCTTCAATGCTGCAGAACTTTTTTGGTACCCTTTCCCAGATCTGTGCCTCAAACACAATCCTGTCTCGGAGCTCTACGGACAATTCATTCGACCTCGTGGCTTTGTTTTTGCTCCGACATGCAATGTCAACTGTGGGACCTTAATATAGACAGGTGTGTGCCTTTCCAAATCATGTCCTATCAATTGAATTTACCACAGGTGGACTCCAATCAAGTTGTAGAAACATCTCAAGGATCAATGGAAACAGGATGCACCTGAGCTAAATTTCGAGTCTCATAGCAAAAGGTCTGAATACTTAGGTAAATAAGGTATTTCTGTTTTTAATTTTTAATACATTTGCAAAAATGTCTAAAAACTTGTTTTCGCTTTGTCGTTAAGGGGTATGACTCTGTGAAATGGTGCTGCCACAATAAACAATATACAGAACAAGAAAATATGGACGAGATATATAGATATCAGAATTTACACAATCGACATACAGTTTGTGTGCATATTCAGTGCCTTCAGAAAGTATTCATACCCCTTCACTTATTCCACATTTTGTTGTGTTACAGCCTGAATTCAAAATTGATTAAGTATGTTTTTTCTCACCCATGTACACACAATTCTCACCCATGTACACACAAGTGAAACCATGTTTTTCTAAATGTTGGCACAATATTTAATTTGCATAAGTATTCACACCCCAGAGTCAATACATTAGAATCACCTTTGGCAGCGATTACAGCTGTGAGTCTTTCTGGGTAAGTCTCTAAGAGCTTTGCACACCTGGATTGTATAATATTCTTCAATCTCTGCAAAGTTGATTGTTAATCATTGCTAGACAGCCATTTTCAAGTCTTGCAATAGATTTTCAAGCCGATTTAAGTCAAAACTGTAACTAGGCCACTCAGGAACATTCAATATCATCTTGGTAATCAACTCCAGTGTATATTTGGCCTTGTGTTTTAGGTTATTGTCCTGCTGAAAGGTGAATTTGGCTCCCAGTGCCTACTGAACCAGGTTTTCATCTAGGATTTGCCAGTGCTTAGCTCTATTCCGTTTCTTTTCATCATAAAAAACTCCCTCGTCCTTGCTGATGACAATCATACCCATAACATGATGCAGCCACCACCATGCTTCAAAATATGAAGAGTGGTACTCAGTGATGTGTTGTGTTGGATTCACCCCAAACATAACGCTTTGTATTCAGGGCATAAAGTACATTTCTTTGCCACATTTTTTTGTTTTACTTTAGTGCCTTATTGAAAACAGGATACATGTTTTTGAATATTTGTATTCTGTACAGGCTTCCTTCTTTTCACTCTGCCATTTAGGTTAGTATTGTAGAGTAACTACAATGTTGTTGATCCATCCTCAGTTTTCACATGTTACAGCCATTAAACTCTGTAACTGTTTTAAAGTCACCATTGGCCTCATGGTGAAATCCCTGAGTGGTTTCCTTCCAAAGTGTAATTCATAACTTCACCATGCTCAAAGAGATATTCAATATCTACCAATAGGTTCCCTTCTTTGCAAGGCATTGGAAAACCTCCCTGGTCTTTGTGGTTGAAATTCAGTGCTCGACTGAGGGACCTACAGATATCTGTATGTGTGGGGTACAGTGATGAGGTAGTCATTCAGAAATCATGTTAAACACTATTATTGAGTCCATGCAACTTATTATGTGACTTGTTAAGCATATTTCTACTCATGAACTTATTTAGGAGTGTCATAACAAAGGGGTTGAATACTTTCTGACTCAAGACATTTCAGCTTTTCATTTTTAATTCATTTGTAAAGATTTCTAAAAACATATTTCATATCAAAATGAAATGAAATCAAACTTTATTTGTCACCTGAGCCGAATACAACATGTGTAGACCTTACCGTGAAATGCTTACTTACAAGCCCTTAACCAACAGTGCAGTTCAAGAAGAGTTAAGAAAATATTTACCGAATAAAGTAAAGTAAAAAATAATAAAAAGTAACACAATAAAATAACAACGAGACTATATACAGGGGTACCGGTATCGAGTCAATGTGCGGGGGTACAGGTTAGTCGAGGTAATTTGTAAATGCAGGTAGGGGTGAAGTGACTATGTATAGATAATAAACAGTGAGTAGCAGCAGTGTAAAAAACAAATGGAGGGGGGGATGTCAATGTAAATAATCCGATGGCCATTTTATGAATTGTTCAGCAGTCTTATGGCTTGGGGGTAGAAACTGTTAAGGAGCCTTTTGGTCCTAGACTTGGTGCACCGGTACCGCTTGCCATGCTGTAGCAGAGAAAACAGTCTATGACTTGGGTGACTGGAGTCTTTGAGAATTTTTTGGGCTTTCCTCTGACACCGCCTAGTATATAGGTCCTGGATGACAGGAAACTTGGCCCCAGTGATGTACTGGGCCGTTCGCACTACCCTCTGTAGTGCCTTACAGTCAGATGCCGAGCAGTTACCATACCAGGCGATGATGCAACCGGTCAGGATGCTCTCGATGGTGCAGCTGTATAACTTTTTCAGGATCTGGGGACGCATGCCAAATCTTTTCAGTCTCCTGAGGGGGAAAAGGTTTTGTCGTGCCCTCTTCATGACTGTCTTGGTGTGTGTGGACCATGATAGTTTGTTGGTGATGTGGACACAAAGGAACTTGAAACTCTCGACCTGCTCCAATACAGTCCCGTCGATGTTAATGTAGGCGTGCTCGGCCTGCCTTTTCCTGTAGTCCACTATTCGCTCCTTTGTCTTGCTCACATTGAGGGAGAGGTTGGTGTCCTAGCACCACACTGCCAGGTCTCTGACCTCCGTATAGGCTGTCTCATCGTTGTAGGGGATCAGGCAGGTCTACCACTATTGTGTCTTTAGCAAACTTAATGATGGTGTTGGAGTTGTGTTTGGCCATGCAGTTGTGGGTGAACAGGGAGTACAGGAGGGGACTAAGCACACACCCCTGTGTTGAGGATCAGCGTAGCAGACGTGTTGTTGCCTACCTTTAACACCTGGGGGCAGCCCGTCAGGAAGTCCAGGATCCAGTTGCAGAGGGAGGTGTTTAGTCCCAGGGTCCTTATCTTAGTGATGAGCTTCGTGGGCACTATGGTGTTGAATGTTGAGCTGTAGTCAATGAACAGCATTCTCACATAGGTGTTACTTTTGTCCAGGTGGGAAAGGGCAGTGGTGAGTGCGATTGAGATTGCGTCATCTTTGACATTATAGGGTATTGTGTGGAGGGCAGTGACACAAAATCTCAATTTAATCCATTTTTAATTAACACAACAAAATGTGGAAAAAGTATTTGCTACTGCAGATACAGTGTCTTATAAGCCAACATGGGCTGGTCATCTTGAAGATGCAAGACACTATAATAATGAAATAAATCAAATCAATCACACACACACACACACACTTTAAATCAGAGATGTATTTGCTGTGAAAAGTAGCCACAGAGGGACAAGCAGCTGCAGAATACTGTTATGGTTTTTGATACATTTTTTCCTAGCTTTTTCAATTCTTAATCTCTCTTTATCTCTCCCCTCTCTCCCTCCTCTCATCCCCAGCCCTATGAGGGTTTGAAGCTGCAGGACTTGAGGAGACTGAAGGACATGTTGATAGTGGAGACAGCGGACATGCTACAGGCTCCTCTCTTCACCGCTGAGGCACTGCTCAGAGCACACGGTGTGTGTGTGCGTTTTGTGTGTGTGTGTGTGTGTGTGTGTAAACTGTCTCTGTGTATCTAATTGGGACACGTAGGAGCTGTTGAAGGTGTGTGTGTCTCGCTCTAACCTCTGTCTCTGTGTGTAACAGACTGGGACAGGGAGAAGCTTTTGGAAGCCTGGATGAGTGATTCTGAGGAGTGCTGCCAGCGGTCTGGGGTCTTGATGCCCACCCCCCCGCCCAGCGGGTGCAACGCCTGGGACACCCTGCCTTCCCCCCGAACCCCTCGCTCCCCCCTCACCCTAACCCTCACCTCCCTCACTGACAGCTGCCTAACCCCAGGGGAGGAGGGAGGGACTACGGTGAGTCACATGACATTTTGGTCCAGGACAGGTTGCACATTTTTGTTCTACCCCAGCACGAGCACACCTGATTCTACTAACCAACCAATCATCAAGTCCTGGCTGCCTGTGTGAGTGTGTAACAGAGTTAAGAACGTACTGTAAGCTCACTCCACAGCTAGCTTGAAATGTTGAGAATGGAGCCATACAATTGGTACCTTTTGGGTGTCTCCAACCATTGGAACATTGTTAAGGAGGGCGGTCACGTGTGTTAGCAAAGTAGAGGTCTAGACTTCCAGCCAGGCATAAGCCGAATCGAGGTTGGGAGTGGTACTTGCTAAGCAAGCAACGTGACATCCGTAACACATAAAGTGGGGGGAAAAAGTATTTGATCCCCTGCTGATTTTGTACGTTTGCCCACTGATAAAGAAAGGATCAGTCTATAATTTTAATGGTAGGTTTATTTGAACAGTGACAGACAGAATAACAACAAAAATATCCAGAAAAACGCATGTCAAAAATGATATAAATTGATTTGCATTTTAATGAGGGAAATAAGTATTTGACAACCTCTCAATCAGAAAGATTTCTGGCTCCCAGGTGTCTTTTATACAGGTAACGAGCTGAGATTAGGAGCACACTCTTAAAGGGAGTGCTCCTAACCGCAGCTTGTTACCTGTAAAAAAGACACCTGTCCACAGAAGCAATCAATCAATCAGATTCCAAACTCTCCACCATGGCCAAGACCAAAGAGCTCTCCAAGGATGTCAAGGACAAGATTGTAGACCTACACAAGGCTGGAATGGGCTACAAGACCATCGCCAAGCAGCTTGGTGAGAAGGTGACAACATTTGGTGCAATTATTTGCAAATGGAAGAAACACAAAAGAACTGTCAATATCCCTCGGCCTGGGGCTCCCATGCAAGATCTCACCTCGTGGAGTTGCAATGATCATGAGAACGGTGAGGAATCAGCCCAGAACTACACGGGAGGATCTTGTCAATGATCTCAAGGCAGCTGGGACCATAGTCACCAAGAAAACAATTGGTAACATACTACGCCGTGAAGGACTGAAATCCTGCAGCGCCGCAAGGTCCCCCTGCTCAAGAATACATATACATGTCCGTCTGAAGTTTGACAATGAACATCTGAATGATTCAGAGGACAACTGGTGAAAGTGTTGTGGTCAGATGAGACCAAAATTGAGCTCTTTGGCATCAACTCAACTCGCCGTGTTTGGAGGAGGAGGAATGCTGCCTATGACCCCAAGAACACCATCTCCACCGTCAAACATGGAGGTGGAAACATTATGCTTTGGGGGTGTTTTTCTGCTAAGGGGACAGGACAACTTCACTGCATCAAAGGGATGATAAACGGGGCCATGTACCGTCTAATCTTGGGTGAGAACATCCTTCCCTCAGCCAGGGCATTGAAAATGGGTCGTGGATGGGTATTCCAGCATGACAATGACCCAAAACACACGGCCAAGGCAACAAAGGAGTGGCTCATGAAGAAGCACATTAAGGTCCTGGAGTGGCCTAGCCAGTCTCCAGACCTTAATCCCATAGAAAATATGTGGAGGGAGCTGAAGGTTCGAGTTGCCAAACGTCAGCCTCGAAACCTTAATGTCTTGGAGAAGATCTGCAAAGAGGAGTGGGACAAAATCCCTCCTGAGATGTGTGCAAACCTGGTGGCCAACTACAAGAAACATCTGACCTCTGTGATTGCCAACAAGGGTTTTGCCACCAAGTACTAAGCCATGTTTTGCAGAGGGGTCAAATACTTATTTCCCTCATTAAAATGCAAATCATTTTATAACATTTTTGACATGCAGTTTTCTGGATTTTTTTGTTGTTATTCTGTCTCTCACTGTTCAAATAAACCTACCATTAAAATTATAGACTGATCATTTCTTTGTAAGTGGGCAAACGTACAAAATCAGCAGGGGATCAAATACCTTTTTCTCCCACTGTATGTGTGTGTTTGTGTGTGATGTAGTGTATACCTCTGACTGTGTGGGGTGTCTCTTTCCCTCCAGTGTGGGATCTGCCTGTGTTCCATCTCAGTGTTTGAAGACCCAATAGACATGTCCTGTGGTCATGAGTTCTGCCGAGCCTGCTGGGAAGGGTACATCACTTACACTGTTTGAGTTGAATTAAACATGATGGATCCTCATGGGAAATTCTATTGTCACATACGACACATATTACAATACAAACGTATAAACTGAATAAAAAAATACACACAATCTGGAAGGCAGAAATGCACAGTATAAACAGCAAGAGCAAGCCAAATCAATTTAAATCTTGACTGTGGATCCATTAATTATTGAATTGAATGTAATTTGTTTCAGGTTTCTGAATGTGAAGATCCAGGAGGGTGAGGCTCATAACATCTTCTGTCCTGCCTGTGACTGTTACCAGCTGGTGCCTGTTCAGGTTATAGAGAGTGTTGTCTCCAGAGAGATGGACAAACGATACCTGCAGTTCGACATCAAGGCACGCACGCACACACACACACACGCACAGACACACGCACGCACGCACGCACACTCACACACACACACAATGTCGCTCTCAAGCATCTTATCTCTGATATCTCTCCTCCCTGTGTGTGTGTGTGTGTGTGTGTGTGTGTGTGTGTGCGTGCGTGCGTGCGTGCGTGCCTGCGAGTGTGTGTATCTTCTCTCTCTAGGCGTTCGTGGAGAACAACCCATCTATCCGGTGGTGCCCGGCAGTGCGGTGTGAGAGAGCGGTCAGACTGACCAGACCTGGTCCGGGGGTCAACCACCTGGGGTTCCCCCTGCTGCCCTCCCCTGCAGTCGACTGTGGCAAGGGTCACCTCTTCTGCTGGTACACGCACACACACACATCAGACCGTCTCATGGGGAAAAGTCTCGAACGTAGAGAATGATTCAGTGCATTCAGAAAGTATTCAGACCCGTTCAATTTTTCCACATTTTGTTACGTTACAGCCTTATTCTAAAATTGATTAAATTCATGTTTTTCCTCATCAATCTACACACAACACCCCATAATGACAAAGCAAAAACAGGTTTTTAGAAGTAAAAAACAGAAATATTACATTTACATAAGTATTCAGACCCTTTGCTATGAGACTTGAAATTGAGCTCAGGTGCATCCTGTTTCCATTGATCATCCTTGAGATGTTTCTACAACTTGATTGGAGTCCACCTGTGGTAAATTGAATTGATTGGACATGATTTGGAAAGGCACACACCTATCTATATTAAGGTCAAGGAGGTGACCAAGAACCTGATGGTTACTCTGACATAGCTCCAGAGTTCCTCTGTGGAGATGGGAGAACCTTCCAGAAGGACAACCATCACTCCACGAATCAGGCCTTTATGGTAGAGTGGCCAGACAGAAGACACTCCTCAGTAAAAGGCACATGACAGTCCGCATGGAGTTTACCAAAAGGCACCTAAAGGACTCAGACCATGAGAAACAAGATTCTCTGATCTGATGAATCCAAGATTGAACTCTTTGGCCTGAATGCCAAGCGTCACGTCTGGAGGAAACCTGGCACCATCCCTACGGTGAAGCATGGTGGTGGCAGCATCATGTTGTGGGGTTGTTTTTCAGGGGCAGGGACTGGGAGACTAGTCAGGATCGAGGGAAAGATGAACGGAGCAAAGTACAGAGAGATCGTTGATGAAAACCTGCTCCAGAGCGCTTAGGACCTCAGACTGGGGCGAAGGTTCACCTTCCAACAGGACAACGACCCTAAGAACACAGCCAAGGCAATGTAGGAGTGGCTTCGGGACAAGTCTCTGAATGTCCTTGAGTGGCCCAGCCAGAGCTCGGACTTGAACCCAATCGAACATCTCTGGAGAGACCTGAAAATAGCTGTGCAGCGACGCTCCCCATCCAACCTGACAGATCCTAAGAGGATCTGCAGAGAAGAATGGAGAAACTCCCCAAGTACAGGTGTGCCAAGAAGACTCGAGGGTGTAATCGCTGCCAAAGGTGCTTTAACAAAGTGCTGAGTAAAGGGTCTGAATACTTATGTAAATGTGATGTTTCCGAGGTTTTTTAAAATAAATTTGCAAACATTTCTAGAAATCTGTTTTTGCTTTGTCATATTGGGGTATTGTGTAGATTGATGAGGATAAAACAATTTAATCAATTTTAGAATAAGGCTGTAACATAACAAAATGTGGAAAAAGTGAAGGGGTATGAATACTTTCCGAATGCACTGTACATTTATATTCTTCCCCCTCTCTTACTCTCTCTTCCTCCATCTGTCTCTCCCTCTCTCCCTCTCTCGCTCTTCTTCCATTTTTCTCTCTCCTCTCTCCCCTCTGTCTTCCATCTATCTCTCTCTCCCTCTATTCCTCTCTCTCTTCCTACATCTGTCTCTCTCCTCTCTCTCTCCCCCTCTTATTCTCTCTCTCTTCCTCTGTCTCTCTCCTCTTCTTCTCTCTCTTCCTCTAACTGTCTCTCTCCCCTCCTCTCTCCCTTTTCTTCTCTCTCTATCTGTCTCTCTCTCCAGGGAGTGTCTAGGTGAGGCCCATGAGCCATGCGACTGTCAGACATGGAGGATGTGGCTGCAGAAAGTCTCAGAGATGAAGCCAGAAGAGTGTGAGCACACACACACACACACACACACACACACACACACACACACAGATATACAGTATGTTATGATAAACGCATGATTGTATATGCTGATCTTGGTATGTGTGTGTGTGCATGTTTGTGATGTTTGTATACATGTGCAAATGTGTTTGTATGTGTGTGTGTGTGTGTGTGTGTATCCAGTGGCAGGTGTATCGGAGTCGTATGAGGATGCAGCTAACTGTTTGTGGTTGTTAACCAACTCTAAACCCTGTGCCAACTGCAAGTCTCCCATACAGAAGAATGAGGGCTGCAACCACATGCAGTGTGCCAAGGTACATACACACACACCTCTCACACACACACACACCAGCTTTGCTGCATTTTAATGGCATTGAGGAAGATATTGAAACAGTCCCAACATAGAGCCTTGTGGGACACCATATTAAAGCAATAAGACAGGATTATTACCATGTATGTACAACACCTGTTTCTCTGTCTGCAGTGTAAATATGACTTCTGCTGGATCTGTCTGGAAGAGTGGAAGAAACACAGCTCTTCAACTGGAGGATACTACCGCTGTACACGCTATGAAGTTATCACACAGCTAGAGGAGCAGTCCAAAGAGATGACTGGAGAGGTACACACACACACACACACACACACACACACGCAAACACACACACACACACACACACACACACACACACACACACACACACACCCCCCCACACACACACACACCCACACACACACACACCCACACACACCCACACACACCCATACACACACACCCACACACACACACCCACACACACACCCACACACACACACCCACACACACACACCCACACACACACCCACACACACACACCCACACACACACACCCACACACACACACCCACACACACACCCACACACACACACACCCACACACACGCACACACACACACACACATACTTGTTTTTCTATCCTCGTTGTGACCTAAAATAGATTTCCATTAAAAATCCTATTTTCCCTAACGCCTAACCCTAATTCTAACCCTAAACCTAACCCTAAGCTTAAAATGGGGACATTTGTGGATTTCAGGTCCCCACGAGGATAGAAGAACAAGACCATACCACACACACTAGCACTGCACACACTCTGACATTTTACGTTAAATATTTGACAGGAGTGTGTGTGTGTTTTTCAGGCGGAAAAGAAGCACAAGAGTTTTCAGGAGTTGGACCGCTTCATGCACTACTACAGCCGCTATAAGAACCATGAACACAGCTATAAGGTAACACACACAGCATGATATTGTATTTATGATATCTACCAATGTTGTTTTCTAAAATGTTATGTCTCTCCCTATCCCTCTCGCTATCCCTCTCTACCCCCCTGTATCTTCTCTCTTTCTCTACCCCCCTGTATCTTCTCTCTTTCTCTACCCCCCTGTATCTTCTCTCTTTCTCTACCCCCCTGTATCTTCTCTCTTTCTCTACCCCCCTGTATCTTCTCTCTTTCTCTACCCCCCTGTATCTTCTCTCTTTCTCTACCCCCCTGTATCTTCTCTCTTTCTCTACCCCCCTGTATCTTCTCTCTTTCTCTACCCCCCTGTATCTTCTCTCTTTCTCTACCCCCCTGTATCTTCTCTCTTTCTCTACCCCCCTGTATCTTCTCTCTTTCTCTACCCCCCTGTATCTTCTCTCTTTCTCTACCCCCCTGTATCTTCTCTCTTTCTCTCGCTCTAGTTAGAACAGAGACTATTGAAAACAGCCAAAGAGAAGATGGAACAGCTGAGTAGAGCCTTCATTGGATGTGAGTCTCTGACCTACCTGACTCTACTTTCTACCTCAGAGGCTGTCCCTGCCTCTCCTCTTGTATAACGATGGAGGGAGAGGACGGTGTGTCCTGCGTATGGTGTGTGTGTCTGTGTATGTGTCTAACAGCAGTGTGTGTATATTTGTGTGTGTGTGTGTCTCTCCTCTAGGTGAAGGCTCCCCCCCAGACACCAGGTTTATAGAGGACGGTGTGTGTGAGTTGTTGAAGACGCGTCGTGTGTTGAAGTGTTCCTACCCCTACGGATTCTTCCTCCAGCCTCACAGCACACAGAAGGAGATATTTGAACTCATGCAGGTGTGTGCGTGTGCGTGTGTGTGCGCGTGTGTGTGTGTGTGTGTGTGTGAGATGAATTCCTCACCCTCCACTCTCTCTCTCTCCCTATTTCTCTACCCTTGTACTCATCCCTCTGTTCCCCAGACTGATCTGGAGATGGCGGTGGAGGACTTGGCTCAGAAGGTGAACCGTCCCTACCTGCGTACGCCGTGTCATAAGATAGTCAGCGCTGCCTGTCTGGTACAGCAGAAGAGAGAGGAGTTCCTGGCCTCAGTGGCTAGAGGGGTGGCCCCTAACGACTCACCTGAAGTACCTAGGAGGAGGTGAGGGAGGGAGGGGGACCGACAGAGAGGGAGAGAGAGAGAGATCTTTTTCCCAACAGGCAGTAGACAGAACAGGGTTGGCTATTACTTCAAATTTCTATTACCGTAAATTCCGGACTATAAGCCACAACTTTTTTCCCAGGCTTTGAACCTCGCGGCTTAAACAATGACGCGGCTAATATATGGATTTTTCCCGCTTTCAATTTTTTTTCTTCCAAAAAAAACACATTCTGGGACGTGCTTCGTTTTTTGGCAGCATGAAGCTTTCATTAGACCAATGAAATTGCCGAACGGGTTAAGGTCAAACAGTGACGAGAGCGACAATGAAAACGATCCAATATTGGATGAAGCAATTCTGAGGCTATTCAACTCCGACACCGAAGGAGATGACTTCAGTGGTTTCAGTGCACAGGAGGAAGATAGTGACCAATTACTTTCTTGGTAGGCTACTGTTTACTGCTAATTTCTTATTTTTTGTTACAAGCCGTGTTTCGTTAAAGCCTATTTATTTTTGTTACAAGCCGTGTTTCGTTAAAGCCTATTTATTTTTGTTACAAGCCGTGTTTCGTTAAAGCCTATTTATTTTTGTTACAAGCCGTGTTTCGTTAAAGCCTATTTATTTTTGTTACAAGCCGTGTTTCGTTAAAGCCTATTTATTTTTGTTACAAGCCGTGTTTCGTTAAAGCCTTTGTAAAGTTCATTTGTTTCAATGTACCGGTAGGTACCTGCGGCTTATAGACATGTGCGGCTTATTTATGTTCAAAATATATATTTTTTTTTAATTCAGTGGGTGCGGCTTATATTCAGGTGCGCTTAATAGTCCGGAAATTACGGTAATCCTTTCTTTACAAAGCTCTATATTGAATGTGTTTCAGTTTCCCTGCTGGATCATGGGACTGGGAGTACCTGGGATTCACCTCTCCTGAGGTAACTACACATAACACCATTGTCAAGCTTTTACACTGTTTCTCTATGAGAATTTGAGCAACAGGTCCATATTTGTAGCCACATCCTCCATCTTAGCACAAACATCCATGTTACCACGCGGCAGGTAGCCTAGTGGTTAGAGCCTAGTGGTTAGAGCCTAGTGGTTAGAGCCTAGTGGTTAGAGCCTAGTGGTTAGAGCCTAGTGGTTAGAGCCTAGTGGTTAGAGTGTTGGACTAGTAACCGGAAGGTTGCAAGATTGAATCCCCGAGCTGACAAGGTAAAAATCTGTCGTTCTGCCCCTGAACAAGGCATTTAACCCACTGATCGTAGGCCGTCATTGAAAATAAGAATTTGTTCTTAACTGACTTGCCTAGTTAAATAAAGGTCAAATAAAAAATAACTGACCTGTATAATATACTACCTGTAGGAGTATGCAGATTTCCAGTATCGGCGGAGACACCGGCCGCGTCGTAGAGGAGACATGCCGAGTTTACACAGTCTGAGGAGCAACAGCAGCACTCCTGAACCAAACCAGAACACTGAGAATACAGGTACAAACACACACACACACACAGTAATTTATCAGTAGGGCCTGTGTTTCTTTGACGTTTCGTTGTGTTGTTATTGTTACGTGTGACAGAGGTCCTCCAGGAGAGAGTTGAGGGGCGGAGACAGCCTCTGAGGTCACTGGATGAAGATGACCCCAACATTCTACTGGCCATCCAACTGTCACTACAGGACTCACGGAGGGAGAGAGAAATGGAGAGAGGGATGGGAGGAGGACTGGAGAGAGGCTCTGGTGTGATTGAGGGCCCAGGGCTTGGGTCTGGACAGGGTCTGGATATAGGGCCAGTAATGGGTCCAGGGGTGGGGGGCCTCAGTGAGACTCAGGACCCCTCCAGTGTGGGTGGTTTTCTGGGGGCCAGTGGCTCCTCTAATCTCCCTAGACCAGACCCTAACCAGTCGCTAAATGCTGAGCTGTTAGAGCTAGGAGAAAGTCTGATGAGACTGGGACAAATAACTACTCCATATACCCTAGACAACACTAATATCCCTACGCCATATAGCTTAGACCACACCTACGACCACTACAACCCTTCCCCCAGGTACAGTCAGAGTCAGGACCTTAGCTACACATCTTATACAGCTGACCACAACTATGCTGTACTGGATCCTGACCACAGCACACCTTATACACGCGGCTACGGTCACACCTGTGATCATAACCAGGACCACACCACTATCAACATTCCCTTCACTCCAGAACACGACCATAATTGTGGTCAAAACCAAAATCGTGGCCATCCCACTATCAATGCCTTCTACAGTTCTGTTCACTGCCAACCCAGCCTCTACACTAAAACATCTCCTCCTCAGACAGACCTTACAGCATCTTCTAGCCCTAAACACACAAGCCTTTACCCCTCAGACCCAGAGCCATATGCTATGTTCAGCCTTCCCCATAACCCTGAACCAGACCAAACCATCTCTTGCACCCAGGACACACATCCGGACCAGAACCACCACCATTGCTGCCACTCCAGTCACTACACCCCTAACCCAGACCCTTACACCCCTAACCCAGACCATTACACCCCTAACCCAGACCCTTACAACCCTAACCCAGACCCTTACACCCCTAACCCAGACCATTACACCCCTAACCCAGACCCTTACACCCCTAACCCAGACCCTTACAACCCTAACCCAGACCCTTACAACCCTAACCCAGACCCTTATAACCCTAACCCAGACCCTTACAACCTTAACCCAGACCCTTACAACCCTAACCCAGACCCTTACAACCTTAACCCAGACCCTTACAACCCTAACCCAGACCCTTACAACCCTAACCCAGACCATTACAACCCTAACCCAGACCCTTACAACCCTAACCCGGACCCTTACAACCCTAACCTGGACCCTTACACCACTAACCCAGACTACACCTCGAATCCTGACCCATACCGCACTTCCTCCTACACCTCAGACCCCCACGGCCTAGACCCTAATCACCCTACCTCAGACCCCCACGGCCTAGACCCCAATCACCCTACCTCAGACCCCCACGGCCTTCTACTCCCCTCCCCAGACCCAGAACTCCTCCTCTCCCCAGTGGTCCCTCCAGGAGGTCCCTTCACCCCCAGTGACCCTGGCTGCCTGGAGCGCCTGGACCCCTCAGCTGAAGCCCTGCTCCTGGACAACATCATGGCCTGGATCCAACACACACACCCCCAGGACAGCCCCCAGAACATCGACCTCATCCCCTCAGCTAGCTCCGAGACTGGCTCACCCCTGGAGAAATACTCACCTCCGGACACAGAGACAGACTCACCCACTGTTTCACCCCAAGACGGTGGGGACCCAAAGAGTGATTCCCCTCCTGACGCCCAGGCCAGTTTCAGCGGGGAGGCCCTAGCCGAGCAACGGCAGGCCCAGGAGGGAGAGGCGGGTAGGGGACAGGCTGGCTCCCCCGGCCTTGTAGACAGCCTGGAGGTTAAAAGACCCAGCACTCTGGATCTGGAGTGTTGTGAGGGTGAGGAGTGTGTGGAGTGTGTGGTCACAGGGTTTGTGCCGGACCTGTCGCAGGACGCAATGGACACACACATACACTCACACACACACTGTGGAGATAACCTCACTTCTACCAAGACAGACTCAAGCCCCACCCCCTGGGTAGTGGAGGACCAATCACGCGCGGAGTGGGAAGAGCAAGTTCACCTGGTGTGACAACAGACAGACAGATGACAGAGAGCAGGAGGAAGAGAGGAGGAGAGTGGGAGCGAGATAATGATAAGCAGCAGTGACAGAGATGAGGGAGAGAAAAGCTGAGAGAGAAAAGAGAGGAAGAGAGAGTGAATAATAGCATTATCAGAGAAAGAGCTTAGGAAAGATTTGGGGATGAAAAGCACTTAGAGGAAAGAACAGGATAAAAGTCTGACATTAAACATGGGGTGTCCACTTGATTTAGCTAGCTGGGCACAGAAAGCTAATTAGTATATTTGACCCTGGTCTGGTCAGGTCATGTGACCCAGGTCTGATCAGGTCATGTGACCCAGGTCTGATCAGATCATGCAGTGACCAGAGTTGATCAGAGCAGATGAGATGTGTTTAAATACAATCAAATATGAGTGACTTTAGTGATTTTATCGTCCATAACCATTCCACTACTGATGGATTGACTGTATGCGGTCGCCTCAGCCTAAGACCAGGGCAAGTTGTTTTACTGTTTATTCAACCTTTATTTATCCAGATCAAAACTCCATGAGGGAGAGAGAGAGGGACCGTGACATGGCTATTCTTTAGAAACAGTCCACGGCTGAGTTGATCAGTGTGCCTCATTTTTATTGAGAATCCCCTTTTTTTCATATGGAACCTCAAGCAACGTGCAAAGAATAGTATGACTATTATTACTACTATAGGGTTGTGTTGTTTTTGACATGGTTTCCTTTCCTCTTGAGATAAGATGTGTTTTTGGAAGCAGCTGTGGTCTGTGGCCATATGTGTCAAGCGTCTCAGAGTAGTGGTGCTGATCTAGGACCAGGTCCCCCCTGTCTATTTAATCTTATTCATTATGATCTAAAAGGCTCAATTGATCCTAGATCAGCACTCCTACTCTCCCAGGTCTTTGACTAGGTACAGGACAGGAGGCTGTTATTTTTCTTGTGTTGGTGTTATAGAGATGGTTAGCACTGGTAGGATGATTATAATATAGTCAACTTTATAGAGATGAATCTGCAGTCTACAAGAGTTTATAATATAATTTCTAAAATCATATTTATCTTATTTAATTGTAATAAGCTGCTTAAATAAAGTAGTCATTGGATATAGAATAACATTTAGAAACGCAACTTAACTGTTGGGTGTAGTGTGCAACCATCTGGAGTAGTGCACTAGTTTATAGTAGGGTGCGATGTGACGTGCGCTGATCATACAAAACATGAAATGGAACACTGAAGTCTGGATTTGGAGTGTATTTTTTTGTACAACACCACTGTTTTAAGTTAAGATAATTGTTTATTTAGTCAAATTTTATTCACACTAAGGTTTTTCTTAGATTTTTTTTTTTCTTTGTATTTTCTTGGTACTTAATTGAAAGTTTCAAGGCCAGTGGCTGTGTCATAGTTTGTAACCCAGGCATCTGATTTTTATATTACTGTACCCTGGCAACCATAAACCTTGTTGTTATTTGCACTTTCATAGGTGATACTTGATACATTCCCAGTCCATATGAAAGACAGTGACGTTCGATGTGTGGCCAAGGAGTGAAAGTATTAGTAAAACGTTTACTCTCAATAAAAAAAAAGATTTAAAAAAACACATTTCTTTCAGTTTACTTTTATTTAAATGATATTGACTACATATTTTGTCACTATAGAATTATTGCATAATGATACAGTAAAAATGTTTTCAACAAGGGAGTTGGACAACCTCATTAAACAACATTATCGATAAAGGAAGGTGCACCAACACAATTGCTCATTAACAATGGAATGCTAGTACTTCTGTCAAAGGGTCTCGCCATACATCGACTGAATCTTTACTGTCACGCATTTCTGTGATTTTCTATCAAACACTAGATGTTCCAAAGATTTGTATAACTTGTTTTATCTGTGGTTGTTTGATGAATGAATCGAGGAATCCGGGAGAAAGAGATTGAGCTTGTTTGAAATGGAAAAGTGTTGCGGTAGCTTTTGATAAAGAAGAACATCAAGACGAAGCAGCTGCTTCACAAGTGGGATGCACTGTTGAGCGCTACATCCCGAGGGGTTCGTGCTGATTGTACAGAGATTTTGACAGCCGGTTAAATGGCGTCCCTTGAGAGGGCAAGAACCAGATGTATGTCAGGCGAAGTGTAGTATTATCATAAGGAGACGTGTGGAGGGAAAAAGAGAGGCAGAGGAGGACTAAGAGAGGGGGGAAGAGGGTGAGTTTGAGTTGGTTAAAAATGGCGGGGAAAAGGTAGATGGTTTGATAAAGAAGAATGGTAGAAAGTGTAAGCAGAGTAAGTTGAAGACAGGAGGAAAAGTGAATGAGAAGTGAATGAGAGCGACGTATCGTGGGTGGTAGGTGAAGTGACGTATCGTGGGTGGTAGGTGAAGTGACGTATCGTGGGTGGTAGGTGAAGTTCTTGAAGCCAGGGGCTTGCACCGAGGGTCCGGATAAAGATGAGTCTGTGATAGTAGGAGTGGAAAAAGTGAACCCTTGCCTTTTGGCTGATCCATTTGTGGTTTCAGGGTGGGTGAAAACACCGTTGGGTGCTGTGGAATCGGTGAGGGTAACCAGAAGTGGTTTTGTGATAATTGTTTGTGTTTCTGCTGGTCAGAGACAGCAGGCGTTCCGTGTTAAACGAATGGGGGCAAGAGATGTGAATTGTTTTGCTCTCAAGAAAAGGGCGCCATTGAAAGGAGTGATTACTGGGGTAGTGGTAAATGAGAAAGTTGACCAACTAAAGAGAAATAAGTGCACTCAGGCTATCCAGAAGGCCAAGCAAGGTTAGTTACTTTAAAGAGATGTTCTCTCTCTGTGGGTTTAACCCCAAGGAGTTCTGGAAAACGGTTAAAGACCTGGAGAATAAACCCTTCTCACAGCTGCCCATGTCCCTTAATGTTGATGATGTGGTTTTTACTGACAAGGAGCACATGGCTGAGCTCTTTAATCACCACTTCATTAAGTCAGGATTCCTATTTGACTCAGCCATGCCTCGATACTCCTCCCTCTTTTTCCCCTGCCCCGCTACAAAGTTTCTCCCTGCAGGCGGTCACTGAGTCCAAGGTGCTAAAGGAGCTCCTTAAACTTGACCCCAAATAACCTTCTGGGTCAGATGGTTTAGACCTTTCTGCCCCTATCATCACCAAGCCTATCTCTGACATTTTTTACATGTCTCTCCTCTCTGGGGAGGTTCTCATTACTTGAAAGGCAGCCATGGTGCATACTTTATTTAAAGGGGGAGATCAAGCTGATCCTAACTGTTATAGGCCAATTTCTATTTTGCCCTGTTTATCAAAAGTGTTGGAAAAACTTGTCAATAATCAACTAACTGGCTTTCTTGACATCTATAGTATTCTCTCTGGTATGCAATCTGGTTTCCGCTCAGGTTATGGATGTGTCACGGCAACCTTAAAGGTCCTAAATTATGTCACCATTCCCCTTGATTCTAAGCAATGTTGTGCTGCTATTTCTATTGACTTGGCCAAAGCTTTTGATATGGTAGACCATTCCATTCTTGTGGGCCGGCTAAGGACTATTGGTGTCTCTGAGGGGTCTTTGGCCTGGTCTGCTAACTACCTCTCTCAAAGAGTGCAGTGTATTAAGTCAGAACATCTGCTGTTTCAGACACTGCCTGTCACCAAGGGAGTACCCCAAGGCTCGATCCTAGGCCCCACACTCTTCTCAATTTACATCAACAACATAGCTCAGGCAGTAGGAAGCTCTCTCATCCATTTATATGCAGATGATACAGTCTTACACTCAGCTGGCCCCTCCCGGGATTGTGTGTTAAACGCTCTACAACAAAGCTTTCTTAGTGTCAAACAAGCTTTCTCTGCCTTTAATCTTGTTCTGAACACCTCCAAAACAAAGGTCATGTGGTTAAGTAAGAAGAATGTCCCTCTCCCCACAGGTGTGATTATTGCCTCTGAGGGATTAGAGCTTGAGGTAGTCACC
Organism: Salmo trutta; assembly: GCF_901001165.1. Classification (NCBI taxonomy): domain Eukaryota; kingdom Metazoa; phylum Chordata; class Actinopteri; order Salmoniformes; family Salmonidae; genus Salmo; species Salmo trutta. The sequence goes on from NC_042990.1 coordinate 24,669,058, forward strand.
TCATATAAGTACTTAGGAGTATGGCTAGACGGTACACTCTCTTAGCACATATCAAAGCTGCAGGCTAAGGTTAAATCTAGTCTTGGTTCACTCTATTGTAATCGCTCCTCTTTCACCCGAGCTGCCAAACTAACCCTGATTCAGATGACCATCCTACCCATGCTAGATTATGGAGACTTAATTTATAGATCAGCAGGTAAGGGTGCTCTCGAGTTGCTAGATGTTCTTTACCATTTGGCCATCAGATTTGCCACCGGTGCTCCTTATAGGACACATCACAGCACTCTATACTCCTCATCTCTGTATACCCGTCGCAAAACCCACTGGTTGATACTTATTTATAAAAAAAAACCTCTTAGGACTCACTCCCCCCTATCTGAGATATCTACTGCAGCCCTCACTCATCCTCCACATTCAACACTTGCTCTGGCAGTCAAATTCTGTTAAAGGTCCCCAAAGCACACACATCCCTGGGTCGCTCCTCTTTTCAGTTCGCTGCAGCTAGCGACTGGAACGAGCTGCAAAAAACACTCTAACTGGACAGTTTTATCTATTCAGTCAAAGACTCAATCATGGCCACTTACTGGCAGTTGTGGCTGCTTTGCTTAATGTATTGTTGTCTTTACCTTCTTGCCCTTTGTGCTGTTGTCTGTGCCCAATAATGTTTGTACCATGTTTTTTCTGCTACCATGTTGTGCTGCTGCCATGTTGTGTTGCTACCATGTTGTGTTGTCATATGTTGCTGCCATGTTATGTTGTTGACTTAGGTCTCTCCTTATGTATTGTTGTGGTGTCTCTCTTGTCGTAATGTGGGGTTCGTCATATACTTTTATTTTTAATCCCAGCCCCTATCCTCGCAGAAGGCATTTTACCTTTTGGTAGGCCATCATTGTAAATAATACTTTTTTCTTAACTGACTTGCCTAGTGAAATAAAAGTAAAAAATTAAATTAAAATAATTTCAAAAATAAAAATATATATTAGCTAAATTCTGAGGCGGGAAGCAGCTAACTGATATGAATGAATGAATGAATGAGCGACGTGCAGAAGCGACTAGATAGATAAATGATTATTTCCTTTCTATAACGTTAATGATATATATATATATATATATACAACAGTGGGAGATTCCCAGTGTTTGTGCTGCTCATTGTTTGGTGCGATGCAGACAGGGTGAAAGTGGTGAAACAGAAGAGTCATTGTCTGTTCTTTTGAGTTTTGATGTTGAGTCTTGCCCAAAAAAGTGATGTTAGGATATATAAGTTATCCTGTATGAACTTTTGTGCCAAATACATTATGTTGTTATAGGTGTCAAGCTTATGGGCATGTGGCATCAGTGTGTAGGAGGGAGGTTCCTAGGTGTGCAGAAGGGCAGAAGGACAAAGGAATGTGTGGTATTGGGGAAAGTAGTGGTATGTGTTAATTGTAGGGGTGCCCATGGGGCTGGGAATCAGAAATGTCCAGTGCGAGAGAGGCAGGTTGAGGTTTCCAGGGTTAGAGTAGAGCAGAAGTTGTCATATGCTGAGGCAGTGAAGAAAGTAGAGGTATTTAAGGGGAGGGGGATTTATAGCAATGGTTATCAACTGTACTGCACTGATGGAAGTCACGGAAAATAGAGGTTGTGGTGGCAGCTGCAGGGAGGTATATGGTTGTGCAAGAATTGATGTCAGAATAGTTACAGGGTGTAGGACTAAATAGATTTAAATAATGGAGTATGGTATTTAGTTATTATTATTTATTATTTTTGAGTTTAGTGTTAGATGGTAGGGTATTTTTTTTTTTCAAGCAACCTATAAGGGAGTTATACTCCAGTGTAGTACGTGGCGGTAATGCAACATTTATTGGATACCAACCGCCGTTAAACGTCATTAAAGAAGAAGCTGTTTTCTTTTTGCGTTTCCTGGTTCTGTAGCGTTTTTATGACGTCGGTGTTGCTGCGACGAAACGTATTTTATACACAGCGGCCTGTGTGCTCAGTTATACGCTGTAATTTTTTGTCTTTGGTGGAGATTTTGTCTCTGCAATCCATCAACAACATGAAACTCGTACGGTAAGAATATTCAACAAAATCATCTTTAGTCTTATGCTTAGATGAAAGGTAAAAAATACGGGTTTTGTGTCGCTGGATGGATTTAGATTTGGAGTGCGAGCTGTTGCTAAATTCTGAGGCGGGAAGCAGCTAACTGATATGAATGAATGAGCGACGCGCAGAAGCGACTAGATAGCTAAGTTATTCTTTCCTTTCTATAACGGTAATGAATGGACCATAAACATCGATTATTTACGTATCTGCCGCTGAGAGCTAGTTACTTTGTTTGCTAGCCACTGATATGCTAACTTGCGTTTAGTTAATAAACCACTGCAGTGTGCAGGCAGGGCCCTGACAGATTACCCACAACAACCAAAGACAAGAACACAGGTTAAAAAACAAAGTTCAGCTTCCATGACAAGTCATCCGGTTTGTGTTTGTCATTTTAGTTTGTTTTGGACATTGTAGTCAGCAAACTATGTAGTTCTTACTAGTTACCGCCCCATTGTCTAATGAAGTTGTCTGTGTCGATATTGTTTATAGGGCCTTGAAGACTAGCAAGCTAGTATGTATTCACAGACTTGATAAACTGCATTAATTATAACATTGCCTCTAATACCCATGACTTTTCTCCTCCTGTAGCTTTTTGATGAAACTCAGCCACGAGACTGTGACCATTGAGCTGAAGAATGGAACCCAGGTCCATGGAACTATCACAGGTATAGACCCCGCCCCCTCTTGTCTGGCTGAGTAGGATTATTGAGATGCCTCCAAATATAAACCAAGACAAAGACTAGTATAGGGTGTTGTAGCAGGTACAGTCTAAACCTGGGATCTTCAACCTTTTCTAGCATGTTACAGCTACTCAATTTTTTCCCTAGCCATTCAATTGACACATTCTTCTCTTCCCTAGTTCCTTTATTAAATATGTTTTTGAATTTAACTAGGCAAGTCGGTTAAGAACAAATTCTTAATTACAATGATTGCCTACCCCGGCCAATAGTGAGCCGCTCTATGGGACTCCCGATCGTGGCCAGTTGTGATACAGCCTGGGATTGAAACCTGGGTTTGGAGTGATGCCTCTAGCACTGAGATGCAGTGCCTTAGACCGCTGCGCCACTCAGGATCCCCAGTGTGAAATAGAAAGTAGTGCACTGTTTTCTGCCAATATACCTGGTAAAATTATGGTTAATAAACAACTCTAAGGGGGCCCTATAAAATCTGATTTCCCCCCAAATTATGTTTTCTGTTTTATTTTTCCTGGTTTTAATTAGTTTTTCACTCATAATTACAATTGTTTGTAGAGAAACAATTCAATTGGATGTTTTGAGTTATGTCAATACTTAAATCACATGAGAAGACCTTTATTTATTTTTGGTCTGGAAGAAAACTAAGACATTTAGATTTTGTGTAATTCCCCTTTTAATTGTGCATCTGGCCCCTTTTTTTAATTGCACATCTAGCAAGTGAGGAATGTACCATCTAGTGATGTTTCTGCTGCTGCTCATTTCATGGCAAAGTTTGCAAATAATAAATACAAATGATATACTTACTCGTGATATACTTCTGCCAGGTAAGCCTAATTTGCAGTTAACATTTAATTGAGACGGTTTTGAGGAAAATATTTCTGTCAACCCACAAGACTGGTATCACACCACACAGATGAGCAATACTGCTGGAAATTAATTGGCTGATTTCGTTAGGTTTGACTTTTTAAGCCAATAATGGCTAACCAGGGGTGGGATAATGTCAATGTTGCATTGATTATTAACAATGGTCATTAACTGTGTGTCCCAGGTGTGGATGTGAGTATGAACACTCACCTGAAGGCGGTAAAGATGACTCTGAAGAACCGTGAGCCCACCCAGCTGGAGAGCCTCAGTATCCGTGGGAACAACATCAGATACTTCATCCTGCCGGACAGCCTGCCGCTGGACACTCTCCTGGTCGACATAGAACCCAAGGTCAAGAGCAAGAAGAGAGAGGCTGGTGAGTACACAGGGATGGGGGGGTGAGATCAATTTGATGTACATAGAGAGATGGTGGGGAGGGAGCTGGACATAGAACCCAAGGTCAAGTCCAAGAATAGAGTAGCTGGTGAGATAATACAAATTAAAAACAGAAAAATCTGGCAGAAAAAAAGCAATCACCCATCCCCAAGATGCAGTCGACACTAGGAAGCCCACACTAGGAAGATGGGAGAGGGTGGTGGCTTGTTGCCAAATCAGTAGAATATCAGAGGTTCTTCTCCAATCCTCTCCTCTTCCCTTTGACGTTTTGAGGAGGCAATGGGAGAGGATGCCAGCAATACTTTTGAGATTCAACCTAAGTCTGCCTAGATCAGTGTTCACTTCTGATCCTGGAGAGCTACAGGGTGTGTAGGCTTTTGTGCCAGCCCAGAAACAACACAGTAGAATTGGCTAGCCAAAGCCTTTTTGATGAATTCAGTGAGGTGTTCTATTGCTTGGCTGGAACTTAAACACACTACAGCTGTTCAGGACCATGAGCAAAGACCAGCAGTCTGTTGAACTATTAGTTTTGTTACGTTGTGACTAGGTTGAGAGTAATTGTGTAGAGGTCGACCGATTCTGATTTTTCAACGCCGATACCAATTATTGGAGGACCAATAAAAGCCGATACCGATTAATCGGCCGATTTTATTAATTTATTTATTTTATAAAAAAATGTTTTTATTTGTAATAATGACAATTACAACAATACTGAATTAACTTATTTTAACTTAATATAAAACATAAATACTATCAATTTAGCCTCAAATAAATAATGAAACATGTTCAATTTGGTTTAAATAATGCAAAAACAAAGTGTTGGAGAAGAAAGTAAAAGTGCAATATGTGCCATGTAAAAAAGCTGGTGGTTCCTTTTAACATGAGTCTTCAATATTCCCAGGTAAGAAGTTTTAGGTTGTAGGAATTATAGGACTATTTCTCTCTATACGATTTGTATTTCATATACCTTTGACTATTGGATGTTCTTATAGGCACTTTAGTATTGCCAGTGTAACAATATAGCTTCCGTCCCTCTCTTCGCTCAAACCAGGAACACATCGACAACAGCCACCCTCGAAGCAGCGTTACCCATGCAGAGCAAGGGGAACAACTACTCCAAGTCTCAGAGCGAGTGACGTTTGAAACGCTATTAGCGCGCACCCGGCTAACTAGCTAGCCATTTCACATCAGTTACACCAGCCTAATCTCGGGGGTTGATAGGCTTGAAGTCATAAACAGCGCAATGCATGAAGAATTGCGAAGAGCTGCTGGCAAAATGCACAAAAGTGCTGTTTGAATGCATGCTTACGAGCCTGCTGGTGCCTACCACCGCTCAGTCAGACTGCTCTATCAAATCATAGACTTAATTATAATATAATAAACACACAGAAATACGAGCCTTAGGTCATTAATATGGTTGAATCCGGAAACTATCATCTCGAAAACAAAACGTTTATTTTTTTCAGTGAAATACGGAACCGTTCCGTATTTTATCTAACGGGGGGCATCCCTAAGTCTAAATATTCCTGTTACATTGCACAACCTTCAATGTTATGTCATAATTATGTAAAATTCTGGCAAATTAGTTCGCGAAGAGCCAGGCGGCCCAAACTGTTGCATATACCCTGACTCTGCGTGCAATGAACGCAAGAGAACTGACACAATTTTACCTGGTTAATATTACCTGCTAACCTGGATTTCTTTTAGCTAAATGTGCAGGTTTAAAAATATATACTTCTGTGTATTGATTTTAAGAAAGGCATTGATGTTTATGGTTAGGTACAGTCGTGCAACGATTGTGCTTTTTTCGCAAATGCGCTTTTGTTAAATCATCCCCCGTTTGGCGAAGTTGGCTGTCTTTGTTAGGAAGAAATAGTATTCACACAGTTCGCAACGAGCCAGGCGGCCCAAACTGCTGCATATACCCTGACTCTGTTGCAGAGGTGACACATTTTCCCTAGTTAAAAGAAATTCATGTTAGCAGGCAATATTAACCTCTCTCGGGTATGTGGGACGAAATCGTCCCACCTAGTCAACAGCCAGTGGAATCAAGTGGCGCGAAATACAAAACCTTAAAAATGCTATAACTTCAATTTCTCAAACATATGACTATTTTACACCATTTTAAAGACAAGACTCTCGTTAATCTAACCACATTGTCCGATTTCAAAAAGGCTTTACAGCGAAAGCAAAACATTAGATTATGTAAGGAGAGTACCCAGCCAGAAATAATCACACAGCCATTTTTCAAGCTAGCATATATCTCACAAACCAAAACCACAGCTAAATGCAGCACTAACCTTTGATCTTCATCAGATGACACTAAGAAACGACTCCCAACAATGAGCTTGACAAACAAGACCTAAGGACAAGAATGGGAGAGTCAAAGTATTTGTAGTGCATAACTAATCTCTAATCATCTCCTCTTCCTTAATCTCCCTCCATTTCTCTCTCCAGTGGCTGGGCGTGGAAGGGGCAGAGGAAGAGGGCGTGGCAGGGGGAGGGGCCGAGGCAGGGGAGGGCCCAGGAGATGATCACCATGACTATGCGGCTGTCAGTCATGTCCTATTGTTTGTACAGCAATGTTTTTGTTTTGTCATTTTTCTGAGGAAACTTTTGTGAATCCCAAGCCCGACTTGTTTCTTATTTTGTATATTAAAGATATTCCACATGAACAGAAGTGTTTTGAGTACTTTATTATCATACTTGTCTTGGTTGATGTGCATGTTGTGTAGTTGGTCCAGTTGTTAGCAGTGATGGGTCGTTTGCAATCTAACTGCTCTCTTTTTGAACGGATGTCTTTGTTGAACATATGAAAGAGCGGTTCATTTGACTCCCTGATTTGCATACTGTTACTACTGCTTTTTGATCTCCAGATAACGATTATCTGTAGATAAGTACTAACATTCTCTGAAGATGTTAATTCCTCACTGCAGGAACAGTCGATGGTGAGGAGAGAGCCTCATTCTGGTCCACATTCATTTTTGCAGTGGGATATTTTTTTTTTAATACGCCATCTAATTAAGGTTAGTGTTTGAACACCTATAACGATCTGGCAGAAAACTTTAGGCTTTACATGAGATTAGCTATATATTTTTTGTGGATTTAGGCACTACTGAATGAAGAGCTGGTTCAGAGCCAAATGAACAGTTTTTTTTGCTGAATGGAGCCACATGATCCAGCTTACTGAACTCTGAATGCCCATCGCTACGTAACTAGCTAACTGAACAAATCAAATTGGATTTGTGCCAAATACAACAGTGACATGCTTACTTATAAGCCCTTAACCAACAATGCAGTTTTAAGAAAATACCTTTCAAAATAGAAAGTAAGAAATGACAAAGAGCAGCAGTAAAATAACAATAGCGGGGCTATATATGGAGTACCGGTGTCAAGGTAATATGTAGGTAGAGTTATTAAAGTGACTATGCATAGATTACATTGTGGTGGGGGGCAATGCAAATAGTCGGTAGCCATTTGATTAGATGTTCAGGAGTCTTATGGCTTGGGGGTAGAAGCTGTTTAGAAGCCTCTTGGGCCTAGACTTGCTCCGGTACCTAATGCCCCAGCATGGTAAAATGTCAAACCAATTAAAGAATTATGATGGACAATAATATGCATAATGAACAATGCGATTTGGAAGACAAGATGTATTAGGACTATAAAGCAACTTTTTATACCCTCAAACACTTTTAAAATAAAAATTGAACTATAAAAACTGCACTCTTAAAAAAAAAAAAACAGTAGGCCTACAAAAACTTCAATAGAAACTTAAATCTGTAAACCATGTTATTAAAATGAACCCATGTATTGACGTAAAAGCTGAATTGTTTTATATGAACTAGCCTAATATGATTGTAAAATGTGAAAATTATTTTAAACAAAAAAAAAAAAAAGCTGTAAAATGGGATTGAATTCAACACAGGCTGAGTTTTCGGGAATGACACTACAGTGGTAACATGATTATCTTTGTCGCATGATGATCGACTGTATGTGGAAACGTACTGTTCGGAAAAAATACAGGGATATTTAGTGTAATAAAGGTGTAAAATGAACGGTGTCTTGAGGCTTAGAAAGGGATGTCATATGACATGACTAGCTAAGTGATCATTAAAAAGATATGCATTAAAACTGGTTTGTTCAGTTTGACGGTCTTTTTCAGCACTGCTCAAAACCAACCGTTTTAGACTCAGCTATTTAAGTACGCAATATTTAAGAATGTCTTGATAGCTCACATGAACGCTCAAAAATCATGCACTGTGTCTTTAACGGGTTGAGCCCCTTCCAGCCAATGAGATGAGCCGGACACACTCTACCCGGAAGAAAGCCGACTGCATGAGTAATAATGGGCTGTAGCTAATATTTAAATTATTAAGTATATCGCTATTTATTTCACTTTTATTTTAACCGGTGATCTTTTAATATAATTTAAAGGCTGACATTCTCGTATGATTGGTAACCTGGCTCATATCGCAAGGTTTTGCTTAGGAAACATGGCAGCAACAGCAGATCACTTCATGTATTTTGCCTTTGGAAGCAACTTGTTGAAGGAGAGACTTCAGCTGGCGAACCCCTCAGCTATATTTCATTGCACCGGCCGACTGAAGGTAATCAGGTCCGCAGCGCCCCCAGTAGGCAAGCTACTTTTAGTTTGGATATTTCGGACTCTTCTGGTGTAGCTAGTAGGAGATAAGCAACATGGCGTTCCTTCATGGCGTTCAATAGCCCAACCGGCCGCAAGATGACGCTATAATTCTACGCCCTAGGGCTGTCGTCCCGAGTAGTTCAGTTACATGGAGTATATTAATTCCCCCCAGTCTATATAAAGAATAGAATGACCTCGAATAGAAACTGAATACCATTGTCTTCACTCACAAAGTGAAAAGGTGTTACAGAGCAGGCTATGTGACACGTCCAAAAATGCATTGTCATAGTATTCTAACAGGGTTTCTCTCATCTCTCCTCCCCCTCCCCCTCTCCTACCCTAAACCTCCCCAGCAGGACTACACATTGTACTTTGGTCTGTGGGGGGAGCACATTGACAACCGTTGGCATGGCGGAGTAGCAACCATCGAGCAGAAAGAGGGGGGAGAGGTGTGGGGGGTGGTCTGGAGGATGAGCAACGACCACCTAGCCAGCCTGGACCAGTGAGTCGCACACACACACACACACACCAGTGAGTCTCATCTGATGGCAACATACATTCTATGGTCTTCATCCCATACTTCATCTCATCTCTCCATGTTGTGTGTGTGTGTAGGCAGGAGGGGGTGGACATGGGTATGTACTTCCCCTTAGAGGTGACAGTGGAGACAGACAACGGGGCGCTGCTCTGTAGAACGTACCAGATGAACCGCTTCCACGCCTGTCCCCCTTCGCCACAATACAAACAGGTAAACACACATTGGACGCACACACGCCTGTTTTCCCTCACCACAGTGCAAACAGGTACACACACAAACCTGCCCCCCTCCCCGCAGTACAAGCAAGTGAAAGGAAATAACGTGTGTGGGTGTGTGTAGGTGGTGTGTTTAGGAGCCCAGCAGAATGGTCTACCAGTGCAGTACATGAGGAGACTAGAGGAGGTTCAGACCAACAACTACAGTGGCCCTTCTATCCTGGACAAGATCTCACAGGTCATTAAGTAATTCTGATATTTTTTTCCACTAATTGGTCTTTTGATTTGGTGTTTTGACCAATCGGATCTGCTCTGAAAATATCTTTGGTGTGAAAAGATCTGATGTGATTGGTCAAAAGACTAACTAGTGGAAAAAATATCAGAATTGGGCTGCCTGTGTAAACATAGCCAGAATCCATCTGAAATGACAACCTATTGGGCTCTGGTCAAAAGTAGTGCACTATATAGGGTGCCATTTTGGACAAACAGACAGACACCGTAAATTGTTAATCTTTGTTTCTTAAGAAACGTCTGAAGGATCTCTGCTCCCTAAACTGTATCTGGTACAATTGTCTTTTCAACAAAACATAATTTTGTAGTCATTAATGACGTTGAACATTCAACTATGTATATAGAGAATTATCACCATAGTGTCCCAGTACAAATTCTGGAGTTGATTTGTGCTTTAGTTTTTACTTAATTCAATGAATACAAACTTGTGCAATATATATATATATATATCAAAGATGCTTGAGTAAATAAAAGGTGTGTTTTCAATCAAATGTTAACATTTCTGCTGAATTTGCTGTATGCTACCTAGATTTTACATAACCACAGAAATAAAGCAATGAACCAACACAAGAAGGGATTTCATAATTGACATAAATGTGTGTAATTGAGACTCAAAATTAGCAGCATGTTTCAGTCACAGCACTTACAATTCTCTAAATTCCCTCACTCCGCAGCAGTACAGCTGATGATCAACAAACTCATTATTACATTGTCATACAGTAATATGAAATCAATGAACGTATGCCCCCCCCATCCCAAATTCAACCCTACTCACTAAACTAGTGTAAATCTGAGAGGATTAGATCGCAGGAGGTCATGGTCGCGCTACCCTGCTCAGACGTTGCATGCTTCAACCAATGGTTGCGTGCCACGTCATCGACTGTGCAGTCGGGCACCAGAACTCTGCTCTTTTAGCAGTCCACCAACACTCTCAGAAGACCCATAATTGGGTCCTGGCCCGTTCTCCACACTTGAAGTCTATGGTCTGTAAATGTGCGTTTAAGTGTATACTAAGTGTATATTCAGGTTATCCCGTTTAGTCTTTTAGCAAGTGAGTGAGGCAAACCAGTAGTGATTTGGGGAAAATGTATACAGTTACATATCGTGATATTTTGGACATATTATCAATATGTGACTCCAAGCTTTGATTTGTTAAAATAAAAGATTTACAAATAATAATGATTGCTAGTACTAGTCAGCTGTACCTGCGCCAGAACTCAGTTATTTTTCATCCTATAGCTTGTTCTCCATCTTCTTTTTAAATACTGAGCCAACATGTTTTCAGCTCTTATTTCACTGAATGATCAAAACTCGTTTTCATGCTCTCTCCTGTCTCTCTGCAGCAGACATATGGTGAGAAATATGTTTGGAACATCAAATCGCAATTAAAATCACAATACATATAGAATCGCAATACATATCGTATTGGCACCTACATAGGTTATGAACCAACACTTGCACTCGACTCCCTCCCCCACCCCCCTTCTAGCTCTGACTTTGGGAAAAATGTACTTATCAGTGGAGGCTGGTGGGAGGAGCTATAGGAGGACGGGCTCATTGTCATGGCTGGAATGGAATTAATGGAAATGAGTCAAACACATGGTTTCCATATTTTTGATGTGTTTGATACCGTTCCATTTATTCCATTCCAGCCATTACAATGAGCCCGTCCTCCTATAGCTCCTCCCACCAGCCTCCACGGGTACTGACTATGCCTGTGATATGTGATTGTTCCACCAAGCGATTTTAAGATGAATGCAGTAACTAAGTTAATCTGGATAAGACTGTCTGCTAAATCAGGGTTTCCCAAACCTTTTCACTCGTGGCCCCACTTCCAGCAGTGGGGAACATCCCGAGGCTCCCCTGCGCGCACACACACCACGTCTATTTCTATGGGCACAATCACTGTTGGTGGTTCACACCCCTCTTGTTGGAGAGAATTTTGCAGGTTTAAAGCTTATTTCATGCAATTCTACACATTTTGTCATGGTGCAAATACAATTCTGCAGTTTTAAAGCAAATTTTCTTGCAATTATATACATTTTGCCATGTCTAATGTGTATTCACGTGAGTGACAAAAACATTACAACAATATCTGTGGGCTAAAAAATGTTAGCTGACATGGACTAGTTGATCTGGACATTTCTGACAAGTTATAAATAGCTCTCTGAGGTCTGAAATGACTAACGTGACAAGAGGAACTGATGATACACTGCCCAAATTCTAAATTGCACCTTGTGCATTCTACTATTACAACTTTCAAGAGCAAGTTTAAAGCTGGACTGAGACCCCCGCGCCCACCCTGGGAACCACTGTGCTAAATGACTCAACTTTAAAAAAGAAATGTAAGTATCGTGATAATATCGTATCGTGAGGTTCCTGGCAATTCCCAGCTCTGCTAAACTTCACAGGCTCGTGTCACTGGTCAGACGTTGATAGGTAAAGTAGATTAACAGACCAGCAGGTCAGACATAGATCTATATGAAGTAGATTCATAGGCCAGCATGTCATGACGATGTGGATGAAGTAGATAGATGGTAGACATTCTGTGGGAATCTGAGCCCTGAGTCCAAGGGGTGCTCTGGACACGAACGATTCACCTCAAACCACTCGTCTATACACCTAAGAGAAAGAGAAAGAAAGAAAGAGAGAGACGTTATGAAGAGGGGAGAGAGAGAGAGACTACGAGTAAAGTATCAGCATCTTACTGTAGTCAGGTAGGTGTGTGTGTGTGTGTGTGTGTGTGTGTGTGTGTGTGTGTGTGTGTGTGTGTGTGTGTGTGTGTGTGTAGTTACCCTTTGTGGTATATACAGAGACAGGGGAGTCTAGAGATGGTGTGTCCCTGCTCCATCTCGTCTAGACAGATGGCACACTCCCCACTATCTTTCACCAGAACATCCTCTGGGACACAACACACACATCAATCATCATCCTGACATACCATGCTAGCCAATCAGAAGGCATCCTGAACCAGCAGGCCAAACAGGCAGACTAACAAGATTATTGGGCGTACACAGAGAGATATACAATCACACACTCACCGTTGTAGCGGAGTCGTGATTTGGTGAGACACACGATCAGATGGATCTCCATCACATCTGACGCCACAAACTTACTGCACACAGGACAGAGAAAGCCTGGGAAAAATAGAGCAGGACATGTCAGCTCACACACACTCCATCCAACCAGACCTTTTTCTCGGTCTCGCCACAAACTTTGAGAGTGAGTGAGTGAGTGAGTGAGTAAATAGGTCAACCGTGTGGTCATGTCTGCATAATGACCAAAGGTCAATTTATGATCACGATGACATTCATGGTTCCTTAAGAAAAGTTGAATAAGTTACCGACTGACAGACACTCACTCTCCAGTACAAAACCTATATTTGTGTGTGTGTGTGAGACATGTGCCATGGAGGAAGTACGTGCTTATCTGTGGCCTGATGTGCTCCTCTCGCCCCACAACAGAAGAGGGTGTATGTGTATTTCACAGGGAGAAAGCACATTTGTTGTCTATCCTCTTCTTATCTGCCCAGTCGAGGCTTTAGAACAACACATTGTTTTCTTGTTGTGGAATAAGATATCATGTAGACCAGGGTTCCCCCCTGGGTGCACGTTTTGGTGTTTCCCATAGCACTACACAGCTGATTCAAATAACCAACTCATCATCAAGCTTTGATTATTTGAATCAGCTGTGTAGTGCTGGGGTAAAAAACTAACCGTGCACCCAGAGGGGAACCTTGAAGTAGACAGTCAGGACCGGAAAAACACGCACACACTTTAGCCTACCTCCCAGTCGGTGAGGGGACAGGTGAAGTGGTAGAGAGCCAATCATCATCTGGTGTTCTCCTCCTCTCTCCTCCTGGTCCAGACTGCTGCTCCGGCCACCATGGGGTATACTCATCCCTGTCTGGTGGACACACACACTGAACGTCAAGATACTGGACATGGACGTGAATGAATCACACAGGTATAACTGCCCGGGGTTTGAACCTGTGTGCCACAACACTGTGTTAGCATCCTAAACTGAAGCCTTGGGATTAGCTTGGGGAGCTAACACAAATCTTCAGGTCTCAGGCAGTTACTCATCATGGAAGTATGGTTCCAAACCACTATCATTACACACCTGGTGGTAGGAGCTGGGTTGGGTCCCTCCGGTGTTGCGAATTATGGGTCCGCCAGGACTGGCTGTGTATCTGAACCCTGGGGTAGTGCTGCTTCCAGAGGGTTCCACAGGGCTAGAATACGCCCGGGTTCGACTCTCAGCCACGGGGCTACTCTGCCTGACACCCATGGTGGATCCTGTCCTATTCTAACTTCCCCAAGATATGAAGTCCTATAAGGTCTATAAAACAGAACAGTCCTAGAAAGTCCTCTTCACTCTCATGAAGCCCATCAGGAACAGGTGTTGAAAATGGTCCTACACAATGTGCAAAGCTTCAGATAGATGTTTAATCGATATATCAGTGTTTATATCATGTCACTATTCAAATAAACCATAAATAGCCTAGAAAAAACGCTGAAACTCGATGTCACAAGAGAGACATGGCGCGCATGACACTGTCCAGTCCAGTAGTTGTGTTAACAGCAAAAACAGCCAAAGTAATAAAAGTGGCTTGAAAAGTCAAAAGTAAAATCAAATACGATAACAGACTGATTCTCGTCGGACAAAATTGACTACCAAATCGCTTCATTCTCCATATCAAAGTGTATTGGTGCGTCGCGGTATCATTCCAATATTCCATGCGCTAGGATCATGGCGGTTTGCCGCACAACAACTCCTACACCGCGACAGTAGGTCCGACCACTTTAGTCACTATGTATGCACTTTCTCGACATTTCCCGATTACTGACTGTCGAAACGAAAGCGGCGTCACTATGATCTCTATCTGCTCTGCTGTAGTTTCGTCTGCTGACTGTGATTGTTGACAGGAGCTAAGCAATAGTCGAGTTCGTTTTGAATGGCCCGGTCTCCTGGATGAGTGGAGATTTAGCTTAAAGACCAATGGAATGGTCTAATATGCACAAACTCCGCCCAACCAGGACACCGGGCCATGCAAAAGGTTTGCCCTAATGCCTTCCTCCTTGTGTGTGTGTGTGTGTGTGTGTGGGGGGTCAAGTGACATCAAACCCATGAACAACAGCAAAAGTTGCATGGACACAGATTAGGCTATAGACATAGCAGACGTTTATAAAAAAAAGCCAGGCAGATATATAATTGTCATACTTAATATAGATATGTAATATGTACATTATATTTGCATATCAAAAACCCAGTCAGACTCACTGCTCCCTCCACACATTTGTTTTATTGAATACATTCACACACACTGGAGGACAGAACATAAAAACACACATTAGCATGACAAACACTCAGTTAAATAATGTAACTAAAAATACTGTTCATAAGCCAAAGTAAAGACTTAAAAGCATTCGGAGAGAGACTTACATCTATCGTAGTTGCCATGTTCAGAAAGAGTAACAAGTGTAGGCCTAGTTTAGTAAGGTGGAAGAAGGCCGCTGCAGGTAGACGTTGCCTGTAGACACAGATCTAGGAACAGTTTACTTTCCCCAATCCCAATAACGGGGAAAAATGACCTCGGATCAGTGTCTAAACACAACTTCCTCCTACTCCTTCAGGTCCGTGGGGATAGTAAAAGCGTAGCAGTGCACTGATGGTGGTGACGCACACACGCACACACTCACACAAAACACGCACAAATACACACACACACACACACACACGCAATATGAAATGAACACACAGATACAGCAGCTTTTGGCCAACTTCACAGCAGTACATAAGGGACAGTTTCTAACATAGGATTACATTTCTGCTCTATTCCTCCCTCTATTTTCACCGCTAACGTTGTTACAAGGTCACAACAATGTGCTGGTTATTTGAGTGAGTCTGGCTAGCATTGTGTGGTCCAGTGGATGGTTCCAGTCAGGTGTTACATGGCTGACAGTGACAGTGCTCTGCTATGTCTGGGCGGCCAGGCTGGGGAGGGAGTATGTTGTTGCTGCTAGACTAGTTGATTGTTTGTCTTTAGGTGGATATGCTGAGCAAGGTTGGAGAGTGTCATGTTTATCAGGCTAGAACCAGCATGGTGGTGGTTAGTAATAGAAACTATAGTAATGTTGTAGCCTGCTGTATAAATGACATGAATAATAATGTTGTATGGCACAGCTGTGTGTGTGTGTGTGTGTGTGTGTGTGTGTGTGTGTGTGTGTGTGTGTGTGTGAGACATGAGATGGAGTGCAATATCTGGAGAGCAAAGCTTTTGATAAGTTAAAGAACGCAATGGTACATTTCAGCAGGCTGGCTGTCCGGCTGTCCTGTGTGTGTGTGTGTGTATATGTGTACATTATGAATCTGAGTATACATTATGACTTTGTATAGTCGCTACAGGGTCATTGGGCCTGTGTATTGATGCAGGGGATGAGACCAGGGGTGTGGGTAATTATTGTGGCCCGGTCGGACACCTCTTCTGTAGGCATCACTGCTGGCTGACTCCCATCTGCTGGTGGTCCGGCTCTGGTTCCTCCTCCACGCCTGCATGGTACTGCTCAAACGTCTCATCATCTATGTCTGGTAGACCCAGCAACTAGAGAGAGAGAGGGAGAGTGAGAGATGAAGAAAGAGAGAGAGGGAGAGAAAGAGAGAGAGAGAGAGAGAGAGAGAGATGAAGAAAGATGGGGAGAAAAGGGGAGAGAGAGAGAAGGAGAAGAAGACCGAGATGAGGGAGAGGATGACATTTAACAGTTGATATGTTATATTCTTTAGGAGTAGTCTAGTTGTTTTATTGCATAGCGTCAGGCTACTTACAGGTCTAAAGGAAGTAAAGACTTTGTCCAGGACCTCTAGCAGTGTTTTCTTCCCGCAGGAGGAGATGTAGTCCTGGGCTAGCTGTAGGAACGGCAGGCAGTCCTCACTCTCACTCCATACATGCTGTAGACGTACACACACACACACACACACACACACACACACACACACACACACACACACACACACACACACACACACACATACAGGTTATTAACCTAACCCATGTAGCCACATTGTCACATTATTACCGTAATACTGTGCTAATGTGAAAGGTATATATATACACATGGTAGATGTTGGGTAGATACACTGAGTTTTATATGAGGTCAGAGTACAGCTAGTAGAAGTAGAAACCAGAGATCAGAGAGCGAGATAACACAGACATTCAAGGACCGGAGATCAAGTAGGAGTGTTACTGGAACAACTACTGCTGTAGTGAAGCACGTACACGCACGCACGCACACGCACACGCACACACACACACACACACTGGACATGGACGTGAGTGAATCACACAGGTGTAACTGACCGGGGTTTGAATCCGTGTGCCACAACACTGTGTTAGCCTCCTGAACTTAAAGCCTTGGCACTCCCATGAGCTCTCCAGGGATTGGCCAACCCTAAACGGTGTCCCCCTGTGACCGAGAGGGAGCGGTGCATTCACTGTGTGTGTGTGTCTCCCCCTGCTGATAGCAGTATTGATTGGCATGGTAACAGGATCTAATCTGCCAGCCAGAGACAGAGAGGTACCGTATTTCACTGCAGACTGGTACTGCCAGTGTCTGCCCTTGGGACTACCCAACACTGTGTGTGTGTGTGTGTGTGTGTGTGTGTGGGGGGGGGGGGGGGGGGGGGGTGGTTCTTCTATCCTTGTGGGGACCTAAAATCCCCCAAAGTTCCCACAAGGACAGTAAAACAAGGTAAATTCACCTTTGTGGGGACATTTCCCAAAAAAGGCTATTTTAAATTTAGGGGTTAGGTTTAGAGTTACAATTAGGGTTAAGGTTAGAATTAGGGTTAGGGTAAGGGGTTACCTTTAGGTTTATGGTAAGGGTTAGGTTTAGGGAAAATAGGATTTGGAATGGAAATACATTTTAGGTCCCCACGAGGATAGAAGAACAAAACAGTTTGTGTGTGTGTGAGGGAGTGATAGTGAGAGAGTGAATCAGAGAGGGAGAGAAAGTGGTGGAGATGGTGGGGATAGGACCTAGTGCAGTAAACAGACTAGAGACCAAACAGGCCTACATGAGAAAACACATCTGCATCATACAGGAGCTGAGTGACTCTGTATGTGCATTACATATTTACATAGCAAATGTATACAACATGAGGTATTACTGGCAGTTGCCTATGGAGGGATGCACGGCCCTGAGTCTTTATAGGCCCCACAACCGCTGCGACTGCTGACATAATCTATTTACTGCCGGGCGCCGCGCCAGGAGAACTGTGATGTCCGCGCCCTCTGGCCAGCTGATGTAAAGTAGGGACTAGAGAGCAGCGGACAAAACAACAACAGCACTGCTATTGCAGGCCTGTGTCTATATGCGCAGGACAAGCGGCATGCCCATAGCAGCTCAATGCGATTTATCCCAACTGTTTGCAGATAAAAGAGGTCGCGGCATATAATGCGGCCAAAACAACATGCGCGCCAGGCGTGCTATAGTCCGGTGCACCAAATCAAACTGCAGTGACATCATTCCCGTTGCGCACACACACACACTGCGCCGGGGGACCCGAGAAGCAAACCCCAAAACACTGCAACCACACAAACGCGTACACAAACACACACACACTTACGAAATTCTCGGTCCCTCCCGTCATGTTATCGGGACAAAGGACATAGAAGGAGATTCCCGGTTCTGCGTAGAAGTCCAGTCTCCTCTCATCATCCTCCTCCGCAAAGATCAGATCGAACGGAACCGACGAACACCATTTCTCCGCCACCTCCACCAGCTGCTTAAACTCCATCCTCCTCTCTCTCTGCCCTCCTCTCTCTGTCCTCTCCGTTAGTCCTGGCGGTCTAGTCTGTGGGGGTCCGGGGCGCCGGTATAGACGAGTATGTGGTCTCGTACCCTCCTAGTGATGCTGCTGTCTCTCGGTAAATAAAAACAGCTGACCGGACAGACAGCTGTAGCCTGCAGTTTCCCCTAACGCGCCATGCGCGTGGCGAGAGAGACAAGATCTTTTCACTATCGCATTACACTGGCTTCACGGTATTCGGTAACAATAAGGTGTTTTCTCAAACCCTCATCCTTTCATTAGTCCATTAACCGATGAGATCAGCGGGGAGCAGTCCGTTCTGGGGTCGCATACATATGTTACGCACGCGTTGTGGAACGTTACGCCCCTTAACGATTCAACGCGATGACGACAGGCTGAGACGCGGCACAGGACTGTCATCGAGACATTCCGTGCCTCCATACGAAATGATTGTTTCGTTCTCAACAAGCAGCCAGAGACTAACGTTCAATACTATAAATGGAAATAGGGTGTAATTTCAGATGTATTCCCTATTTAAATTAATGTTATTCTACATAGAGCAGTAGGCCTATATGCCTAATCTTATTATATAGGCACTGTCTAGAAATGTTATATAATAGTAAGCGTAATCACACGTGGGCTAAAAGCTGGAGCCTAGGCCTAGCCTACTTATTGCAATGACACTAGGCTAACTCCATTTACCAATGTTTTATACTGAAGTTTATTTCTACAACTCTCTTCGTTCAAACATGAATGAATGAGGCAGGCTTTTCAGTTCACACACCTTACGTAAAGCGCAGATTATGTGGGTGTGTACTGTCTAGGCTACAATAAATACAAACTGTACCGTGTGTAGGCTAGCTGACAGAGGTCCGCTAGGTGGCAGCAGCACCCTATCTATATTGTCCCTCTGGTGAACTGAACCACTGGACCACTTTCAGACAATGATCACATAGATTTGGCAGCCTGAAAACTATACTCTATATATGCTATACACACCGTAGACAGAACATTGAGAGAACATTGTGATCCCTCATGACTGTGTTTGTGTGTGCGCGTGTGTGTGTGTGTGTGGGGGGGGGGGGGGGGGGGGGGGGGTCACGTCAGTCAACACTCAAATGAGCAGTGGTGGAAAAAGTACCCAATGGTCATACTTTACTTGAGTAAAAGTAAAGATACCTTAATAGAAAATGACTCCATTAGAAGTGAAAGTCACCCAGTAAAACACTACTTGAGTAAAAGTCTAAAAGTATTTGGTTTAAAATATACTTAAGTATTAAAAGTAAATGTAATTTCTAAAATATACTTAAATATCAAAAGTAAAAGTATAAATAATTTCAAATTCCTATATTAAGCAAACCAGATGGCACCATTTTCTTAATTTTTGTACATTTATGGATAGCGAGGGGCACGCTCCAGCAGTCAGACGTAATTTACACAACGAAGCATGTGTTTAGTGAGTCCTCCAGATCAGACGCAGTAGGATGACCAGGGATGTTCTCTTGATAAGTGTGTGAATTAGACCATTTTCCTGTCCTACTAAGCATTCAAAATGTAACGAGTACTTTTGGGTGTCAGGGAAAATGTATGGAGTAAAAAGTACATCATTTTCTTTAGGAATGTAGTGAAGTAAAAGTAAACTTTCACTTAAGTACTTTACACCACTGCCAATGAGGTAATACATACCCGGACACACACACACACGCACGCACACACACACACACACACACACACGCACACACACACACGCACGCACACACGCACACACACACACACGCACACACACACACACACACGCACGCACACACACACACACACACACACACACACACACACACACACACACACCACACACACACACACACACACACACACACACACACACACACACACCACACACACACACACACACACACACACACACACACACACAAGGCGATCCTTCCGACCCCTTGACCACACTGTGCCATTCCAGTGAGTGTGTTTGGAGGGCAGGAGCTTTATACAAAGTTCTCTCTCTCTTCTCTCTTATCTTCTCTCTTTTACAGCTGCTTATAAACCTGATCACCTAAATGGTGAACTTGTACTGAACATACATTTCGTATTCAGAATGAGGTTATTCATGACTTCTACATGATAACACAACACGTCAGTATGACTATGACAATACAGTGAGCGCAGTCCTTTCACCTTCTCTGTGCTCTCTTTTATCCTCTCGCGCCTGCTTCTACGTTCAACTTAATGGTCAGAAATGGGGCGCACTATCCCCAATTCCCATTTTATCTAATCTCTCGCCACAGCTCTCGCTCTCTCAATTTCAATTTCAATTTAAGGGCTTTATTGGCATGGGAAACAAAGCAAGTGAAGTAGATAATAAACAAAAGTGAAATAAACAATAAAAATTAACAGTAAACATTACACTCACAGAAGTTCCAAAAGAATAAAGACATTTCAAATGTTATATTATGTCTATATACAGTGTTGTAATGATGCGCAAATAGTTAAAGTACAAAAGGGAAAATAAATACAAATTCATTTGGGTTGTATTTACAATGGTGTTTGGGAATCGCTTCCTTTTAGGTGGTTGTAGAATTTAACGTCTCTTTTCTGGATTTTGATCATTAGCGGGTATTGAACTAATTCTGTTCTGCATGCATTATTTGGTGTTTTACATTGTACACGGAGGATATTTTTGCAGAATTCTGCATTCACAGTCTCAATTTGGTGTTTGTCCCATTTTCTGAATTCTTGGTTGGTGAGCGGACCCCAGAACTCACAATCATAAAGGGAAATGGGTTCCATAACTGATTCAAGTATTTTTACAGCTGCATCCCTGTCTCACCCCATGACCCTGTGGAAAGAAATGTGTATTTTCTGCCAATTTTAACTTCACTCTTGTTGTTTGTGTACATGGATTTTGATAATGTTATATGTTTTTCCCTCATCACCACTTTTCATCAAATTGTATAGCAGACCCTCATGCCAAATTAAGCCAAAAGCTTTTTTGAATTCAACAATGCTTGAGAATACTTTGCCTTTGTTTTGTTTTGTTTGTTTGTAAAAATCAGGATGAATATGTGGTCTGTCGTACGGTAATTTGGTAAATAGACAATTTAACTTTTGCTCAGTACATTGTTTACACTGAGGAAATGAACTAGTCTGCTGTTAATGATAATGCAGAGGATTTTCCCAAGGTTGCTGTTGACGCATATCCCACGGTAGTTATTGGGGTCAAATTTGTCTCCACTTTCATGGATTGGGTTATCAGTCCTTGGTTCCAAATATTTGGGAAGATGCCAGAGCTGAGGATGATGTTAAAGAGTTTAAGTACAGCCAATTGAAATTTGTGGTCTGTATATTTGATCATTTCATTGAGGATACCATCAACACCACAGGCCTTTTTGGGTTGGAGGGTTTGTATTTTGGCCTGTAGTTCATTCAAGGTAATTGGAGAATCCAGTGGGTTCTGGTAGTCTTTAATAGTTGATTCTATGATATGTATTTGATCATGTATATTTTTTTGCTGTTTGTTCTTTGTTATAGAGCCAACAAGATTGGAGAAGTGGTTTACCCACACATCTCCATTTTGGAAAGATAACTATTCGTGTTGTTGTATGTTTAGTGTTTTCCAATCTTGCCAGAAGTGGTTAGAGTCTATGGATTCTTCAATTACATTGAGCTGATTTCTGACGTGCTGTTCCTTCTTTTTCCGTAGGGTATTTCTGCATTGTTTTAGTGATTCACCATAGGGAAGGCGTAGACTCAGGTTTTCTGGGTCTCTCTGTCTCTCGATTTCTTTCTTAGGTTTTTGCATTCTTCATCTCTCTGTCTCTCTCTCTCGCCTCTTTCGAACGCGGTCGTCACTAGTTACCACAACCACAAGGTCATAAACCCCGCCTATTTCTGAAACGTATCTTCTTAAAATGTGATTTTAAACCTAACCCTAACCTTAACCACACTGCTAACGTTAAGCCTAACACTAACCTTAAATTAAGACCAAAAATCACAATTTTGTTTCATTCATTTTTACGATATTGCCAATTCTGACTTTTTGGCTTTGGTAACTAGTGGAAACCCTCTAACTCACTCACACCGTCAGTATCTGTCGGGGAAGGTCGCTTTCAGCAGAACCGACTGTTGTGTCTGTGGGATTCATTTCAGTGATGAGCTACAGACAGGCACGCTTTCCTGCATCTCCCATTCTCTATCTAACTGCTGTATATTCGTGTATTTGCGAGCTTGCTGTGGATTCTATTATACTGTTGAGTGTTCTACGGGTGTAGTCAGAGGCGACGGACCGCCTGAACTAAACTAGCCGCCGAGTCTCATCTCGCATTTTGTGTAGCACCCTGGCTCAGAAAACCCCCAAAATACAAAGAAATATGGAGAAGTTGGAAAATGGAAACAGATCAGAGGAAGAGTGTGAATCTCACGAGGAGGAAGAGTTGGACCCCAGGATCCAGGTACAGTGATTAGCCTAGCTGTTATTATTGTAGCAAGATAGATACTATGATGTTATTACGTTATTATGCATGTCAGAATGACAATGAGGTGGTAAAGAGAAGGGAAGGTTATCTAGAGGCAACAAACACGCACGCACGCACAAAACATCCACGCGCGCGCACACACACACATCCACGCGCGCACACACACACACACACACACACACACACACACACACACACACACACACATACAAGTTATTCACACCACAGGTCCATAGCGAGTTGACTCGGTTTGTGGCCCAGTGTAGTGGAAGCTGTTTTAATGAATAGCACTGACAGTCATACACACAAAACATTGGGTTCCTCAAGGGTTCTTTGGGAAGGGGGATGCTGATCAGGAACAGTGGTGAGGTTTAACTACTTTTTTTAGTAAATTCCTGTGGTTTGACACACACACACTTTCAACGTTTAACCATCTCCAGATGTGTTAGGGCCTGGCTGAGATCATGACATATTTGAATTAACGCTCCCCTGTTTTTCTTTTCATACCTCCATCTTTTTCACTCTCCATCCAATTCTATTCTCCTTTTTCTCTCTATTTACGCACTCCATCTTTTCTCTTCCCGATCGCTGCATTCTTTATCTCTCATTCTCGTTCCACCCTATATCCTCCTCTCTTTATTCTCTCCCTCCTTCTCTCCATTTTCTCCCTCCTCTCAATGTTTCCCTCCTGTCCTCTCTCCTCCTTCCCTCCTCCCTGTCTCCTGTGTGTTATGTGTAAACAGGGGGAGTTGGAGAAGTTGAACCAGTCTACAGATGACATCAACCGCTGGGAGACAGAGCTGGAGGTAGGCCAGGAATGCAGGAAATTGTAAACTTGCAGTGTATTTGGGATTTTAAAAGGCTTCTGAAGTTTGTCATTTCCACTTTGATTTTCCCTTACGAAAACTGAATCAACCCCTACAAAAATGTCCATCAATTATAATCCAGATAATCATTCACATTTCCTATTGCTGCAGGATTATTTTCCTGCTGTAGCAAACTGGCTCAAATTAAGATCCTACATCTGTAGAGGACAAGGTCCCTGTGTGATGCGTGTCACAGTTTTCCTGGATGGAATTTCTGGTCAGAAAAACTCTCACACAGCACATTCCCAGCTGCCCCTCCCTACTCCCTATTTCTCCCTATTCTCTACTCCCTATTCCCTACCCCCTACTCCAGATATAAACACACTATTTAAAGTTTCTATAACGCTAAATTGAGGTTGTTTTTGGATAGAAGAGGAGCTTGTTCCTGGTTTGGAGGGAGACAACTCTGTCCTGTATTTGAGTCTTTAGCAGTCTGTTCCAAGACTGACTTCTTCATTTCCTCCTAAACCATCTCCTTTTCTTTTCTGGTTTTCATTAGAAATACGATCTCTTCCAAACTCTTCCCTTTGAGCCCAGAGAGGGTAAAACAACAACAGAGGGAGAGAGAGAGAGTTAGGGGGAGAGACAGAGAGAGAGAGAGAGAGGAGTGGAGAGGGGGAGAAAAAGAGGGAGATGGGGAGAGGGAGAGAGAGAACAGGAGTGAGATTGTGAGAGAGAGTGAGAGAGAGGAGAGCGAGTTTACTAAAAACATTGAGTACTTAGTGGAAATGTCAGTATATTCCTTCTGTTTCAGGAAGAGTACACATGTATTATACACATCCACATGTAATGCATGTGTTATACACACAGTGTGTTGTATATTTCTAGGAATCTAGTCCATCGAAAGAGAATGTCTGAAGGCGAGGTATGTTAGGTATGTCAAGTTGTTTACGTTATAAACAAAGTGACTCTGACCCCCTCTAGAGACCCTGTAGGGTAGACTGGCCTGACCCCCTCTAGAGACCCTGTAGGGTAGACTGGCCTGACGCCCTCTAGAGACCCTGTAGGGTAGACTGGCCTGACCCCCTCTAGAGACCCTGTAGGGTAGACTGGCCTGACCTCCTCTAGAGACCCTGTAGGGTAGACTGGCCTGACGCCCTCTAGAGACCCTGTAGGGTAGACTGGCCTGACCCCCTCTAGAGACCCTGTAGGGTAGACTGGCCTGACCTCCTCTAGAGACCCTGTAGGGTAGACTGGCCTGACGCCCTCTAGAGACCCTGTAGGGTAGACTGGCCTGACCCCCTCTAGAGACCCTGTAGGGTAGACTGGCCTGACGCCCTCTAGAGACCCTGTAGGGTAGACTGGCCTGACGCCCTCTAGAGACCCTGTAGGGTAGACTGGCCTGACCCCTCTAAGACCCTGTAGGTAGGGCCTGACCCCTAGAGACCTGTAGGGTAGACTGGCCTGACCCCCTCTAGAGACCCTGTAGGGTAGACTGGCCTGACCCCCTCTAGAGACCCTGTAGGGTAGACTGGCCTGACCCCCTCTAGAGACCCTGTAGGGTAGACTGGCCTGACGCCCTCTAGAGACCCTGTAGGGTAGACTGGCCTGACCCCCTCTAGAGACCCTGTAGGGTAGACTGGCCTGACCCCCTCTAGAGACCCTGTAGGGTAGACTGGCCTGACCCCCTCTAGAGACCCTGTAGGGTAGACTGGCCTGACCCCCTCTAGAGACCCTGTAGGGTAGACTGGCCTGACCCCCTCTAGAGACCCTGTAGGGTAGACTGGCCTGACCTCCTCTAGAGACCCTGTAGGGTAGACTGGCCTGACGCCCTCTAGAGACCCTGTAGGGTAGACTGGCCTGACCCCCTCTAGAGACCCTGTAGGGTAGACTGGCCTGACCTCCTCTAGAGACCCTGTAGGGTAGACTGGCCTGAGTGGCCTCTCTCGCTGACCATTAAACCCTGGGACTACTCTCTCTCTCTCTCTCTCTCTCTCTCTCTCTCTCTCTCTCTCTCTCTCTCTCTCTCTCTCTTTATGTTCTTTTCCAGAGCCACAAATAATACGTTTACTTTAAACATCTCTCAGTGGATGTCCCAGAAACCTTTGCATCATACCTCCATCACCACAGAAACAATCACGAAAGTGTGACGAGGTCACAGGAAGCTAGTTTCCCCTCTAGTCCCCCTCCTCCCCACTCTCTTCTTCCCCATCCATCTCTACCCCTCTGTTTGTAACCTCCTCCCTTTCTCATTTGATGACAGGATGCAGGTGTTACAGTATCTAAATCTGATTCACAAAGCTGGTGCTAAACAAACGCACGCCTACACACACACACACACACACACACACACACACACACACACACACACACACACACACACACACACACACACACACACACACACACACACACACACACACACACACTCACCTCTTTGACAGGGAGATAGACGCATTTCTCAGCCCCTAATTTTAGACCATTTTAGACAATATATAACAGCATAGGGGTAATGTTCCTGTCTGCAGGCTGGTGGTTTGTGTGTGTGCTAGGTTAAGTGGGTTAGTGTTGTATTGAGTTAGTTGACACAGCTCTTTTGAGGAAAGCACAAAGCCTGACTATCTCAGTTCTCTGATTTGGGATGGAGAAGAGGAGGAAAGGAGGAGAAGTGAGGACGAGAGGAGGGGAAAGAAAACACTTTCCATATCAACACAACACAGAGACACTGATACAGTGTTATATATACACTCTCTGTGTACACACGAGCACCCCCTGTCTGTGGAGCTAACATGCAGTAGTGACAATACAATAGAACAGGACAAAATGTCATACATTCAGTATAGAATCCCTTTGGGAAGGTCTTTGAATATGGAGATTTATTGGTACTTTACTAACTGCTGTGTGTGTGTGTGTGTGTGTGTGTGTGTGTGTGTGTGTGTGTGTGTGTAGGACTGTCGCCAGAGGTTCCGTGCGGTGCTGGTAGAAGCCACAGTGAAGCTGGATGAGCAGGTGAAGAGAATCGGCAGAGCTGTAGAAGACTCCAAACCTTACTGGGAGGCCAGGAGAGTGGCCAGACAGGTACACACACACACACACACACACACACACACACACACACACACACACACACACACACACACACACACACATATACACACACACACATATACACACACACACATATACACACACACACACACACACACACACACACACACACACACACACACACACACACACACACACACACACACACACACATATATATACACACACACACACACACACACATTCAAACATTACATTAGACCTTGAGTAGAGCCGGTGGTCTTCTGAAGTACAGCTTCTCAGACAGACAGATGGGCAGGTAGCCAGACACGCAGGGGTTCAACAGGGTACACGATAGGAACATTTTAAAGAGAACACACACACACTCAAGGAGTTCAAAGCCAGACTAGCAGTCACGTTGTATCTATTTATAACTCTGTCACACTCCCGCTCTCTAACTCAGACTGATCACACACTGCTACTCAGACACACACACACACACACACACACACACACACACACACACACACACACACACACACACACACACACACACACACACACACACACACACACACACACACACACACACACACACACACACACACACTCTGTCATCTGGTTAGTAGGAGGGATAGATAGATGAGTCTCTCAGCTGGAGGTGTTTAATCCTTTCTTTAGTTATCCTCTCTAATCAGTGTGTGTGTGTGTGTGTGTGTGTGTGTGTGTGTGTGTGTGTGTGTGTGTGTGTGGTGTGGGTGTGTGTGAGCAGGGGGGTTAGGGTGATGGGGGTATGTGTGGAGACCAGGAGAGTAGGCCAGCCAGGGGTATTGTGGGTATTTTGGGACAGGTCCTCTGCCCCTCCTGTCGCGCCCACCTCCTATAGCTACTCTGATTGGCTCATGGCAGATATTCAGACCCCCCAGGGGGCTCGGTTCCTCACCCCTGGCAACAGCCTATGAGAGGGAAGCGTTTCAGTCATTCAACAAATGACTGGCGTGTGTGTGTCTTGCAACTGAAAATGTAGCTGACCTGTCTGTGCTTTGACGGGAAAGGGTTGGGCTGGGGATACAAGCGGACAGAGTGTGTCCTAGGTTCACTTTGTCTCCATCAGCCTGGTCAATGTAGAGGTACAGCTTGTGTAGATGACAGCTTCAGCTGTGTGGCAGGATTACTGAGAGCTTTCAGATATGGTGGGACACAACGCAGGGTCTGAACCAGCTCACAAACACCCACATGCATTGACTGCTGTGTGTGTGGCTGTGTACTGTGTATTTGTGTGGCTGTGTGTGGCTGTGTGTGTGTATGAAAGAGGAGAGTGACATAAATAGGCCACAGCCTTATCTAGCTAGCAGCCCACAGTGAGCCTTGGGATAAACCCTTCCATTGTTGAGTTATGATTCATGTCTGAATATTTTATATTTCATATGTGACCTGCTTTATGGAGGAGACTGATCCAACAGCTACTCTTCTCATCCTCCCTCCTTCTCTCCTTCCCCCCATCTCATCCTGTTTCTGTTTAGCTCAGTTGGCAACACCAAGGTTGTGGGTTCAACTCCCACAGGGATCACATCACATACAAACTAAAAGATGTTAGGACTCAGTGAACTGAAAGTGTCTGCTAAGTGGCATATATTGTCCCTCACTATCCCCAGCTTCCCCCCAGTCTACTGCACTACTCCCGGCTTCTCCCCAGTGCACTGCACTCCCCCCAGCTTCCCCCCAGTGCACTGCACTATCCCCAGCTTCTCCCTAGTGCACTGAATACTCCCCAGCTTCCCCCCAGTGCACTGCACTATCCCCAGCTTCTCCCCAGTGCACTGCACTATCCCCAGCTTCCCCCCAGTGTACTGCACTATCCCCAGCTTCTCCCCAGTGCACTGCACTCCCCCCAGCTTCCCCCCAGTGCACTGCACTATCCCCAGCTTCTCCCCAGTGCACTGCACTATACCCAGCTTCCCCCCAGTGTACTGCACTATCCCCAGCTTCTCCCCAGTGCACTGCACTATCCCCAGCTTCCCCCCAGTGCACTGCACTACCCCCAGCTTCTCCCCAGTGCACTGCACTACTCCCAGCTTCCCTCCAGTGTACTGCACTACCCCCAGCTTCTCCCCAGTGCACTGCACTACCCCCAGCTTCCCCCTGTGTACTGCACTACCCCCAGCTTCTACCCAGTGCACTGCACTACCCCCAGCTTCTCCCCAGTGCACTGCACTACCCCCAGCTTCCCCCCAGTGCACTGCACTACACCCAGCTTCCCCCAGTGTACTGCACTACTCCCAGCTTCCCCCCAGTGCACTGCACTCCCCCCAGCTTCCCCCCAGTGCACTGCACTACCACCAGCTTCCCCCCAGTGCACTGCACTACCCCCAGCTTCCCCCCAGTGCACTGCACTAACCCCAGCTTCCCCCCAGTGCACTGCACTACCCCCAGCTTCCCCCCACCAGCCTGCTCCCCCCGGCGCACACCACCACCCTGCAGTACCCCAAGCCTCCCCCAGCGCACGCCAACACCCTGCACTACCCCCTCCACTCCCCAGCGCACGCCAACACCCTGCAGTACCCCCTCCACTCCCCAGCGCACGCCAACACCCTGCACTACCCCCTCCACTCCCCAGCGCACGCCAACACCCTGCACTACCCCCTCCACTCCCCAGCGCACGCCAACACCCTGCACTACCCCCTCCACTCCCAGCGAACGCCAACACCCTGCACTACCCCCTCCACTCCCCAGCGCACGCCAACACCCTGCACTACCCCCTCCACTCCCCAGCGCACGCCAACACCCTGCAGTACCCCCTCCACTCCCCAGCGCACGCCAACACCCTGCAGTACCTCCTCCACTCCCCAGCTACTCTTCCTCCT